>NC_084890.1:14300648-14600648 GCF_958979055.1 Alnus glutinosa
CCTTAGTACTCATCCTATGAGCTTTGCAAAGTTAACATTAGAATTTAGCCAAAAAAGGAAGAGCTGTGTGCTGCAAGGTCTCCAAAAAGGGAGTTAATATGCTAGTTAGTATGTTAGTCCTAATATGCGTTTGTATTATTTTACATAAAACATTTTATATTTTACACTATATGCTTTATGCTTATTTATATTACTTATATATGTTATATCTTATATAATACTTACTTAGTTACTAGGTAAGTCTAAGTTATAGGCTAACGAAGTTAATATGTTAGTTTATACCTTTATTAACCAGTTTAACATATTAATACTACTATATAACACACATATGAATATTAAATAGCCTATATAACAAATATTACTTAGTTACTAATATACATAATAACTCATTTTATTAATATATTAATATCTATACAAATATATATGATCGAGTTAATGAGTTAGGCTAAGACGTCGAGTCGAGCTTCATACGAGCCCTAAAAGAGTTGAGTGAGTGGCTCAATCGAGCTTTAAATGAGTTAAACTTGTGAGTCTCTATTGAGTTTCGTTGAGAGAGTCAAACACATATCACTTACTAATCGAGCAGATTTTTACAGTAACAAGCAGGTTTGTACAATATCGAGTTCGTGCTCGAGTCGAGTTTAATTGATTGGGTATCGAGTAGGTTGTCGAATAGAAAGGTTTATTTACAGTCCTAGTCTATAATCTCATATAAGTGTCCCTTCCCTATCCTGTCAATCGCAAGAGCATTCAAGTTGACCTCATCTTGAGTTCGAGAAAACAAACCCATATTAGAGACCGTACTTGAGTTGGCCTATCCATGGGGGTGGCTTGCTCAACCACCAATGGAAGTGGCTCGCAGCCACCCATAGCTACCTTTGGGGTGTTTTGCAAGTACCTCTATGATGGAGATTCTCTCATTTGGTGATTTTTTTTAGATAATTTTTTTTTTTTAGATTTTTGTTTTTAATAAAATAAAATAAAAATATTATTTTTAAGTTGATGTGACAAAAATAATGATGTGATACTAACGGATGTTGAAAAATTCACAAAATGACCTATTTCAAATTCGTAAAAAAATTAATAGTGAAAATTGAAAAATTAAAATAAAGAAAGTAATTTCAAATCGCGCGTTTACTCAAAGATTTATTATAAATTTATCTTTTAAATAGCTATAGCACCTAAGCAAATCTTTAAAATTTAGAATAAGTTGAGTTTTTCCCGGATGACAACATTAGACTTCAAATCCTTTGCAATACAATATGTGAATAACAGGATATATTACGAAGAGATATAAGCCAGTTTAGCTGACATTTAGAATGAAATTTAAGCTGTTTTTTTTTTTTTTTTTTTTTTTTTTTTTTTTTAATTTAATAATATTTTTAAACAAAAAAAGATTTATGTAATCAGTAATGACGTAAACAGGAGTAATGATAAGGCTCACTAGGACAACCGTAGACGATCCCACCTCCGTCAGCTTGGACCCGCACACAGTCTACACCTACCAAGGGGGAATAAACCCACTAATTGGACAGGGAACTAAACGCGCCCCTGACGCGAGTAGGTCCCATGAAAATAGAAAATACTGGAAAAACATCATTACCGTCTCTCAAAGTCGTTAAATTAGAGAGAAAAGAGAAACTAATCTAATATCTTCTGAGATTTGAGAGACAGAGAGAGAAGGAGTAAGAGAGAGAGAGAGAGAGAGAGAGAGAGAGAGGTGAAATTTGCTTAAGCCCAGCTCAGAGTGTTTGGTGGTTTTTGTTAATTCTCTCTCTCTCTCTCTCTCTCTGTGTTTGTTTTTTTGTTTTTTTTTAGGTAAAATATGGAGATTTTTAAGCTTCTGATCGGCATGTTTCAGGTATGATTCTGTAGCAATTCGGGCTTGATCTCTCACAATTTTTTTTTTTTTTAACAATTATGTTGTTTTGTTTTTGTTTGTGTTTTGTGTTGGAGATTTCGTTTTTTGATGTTCAGTTTCGACCTGGTTGTGAATGAATTCTGGTGGATCGGAGACTGATATGTTAGAGAGTTGGGTGTAATTGTTGTGGGTTTTGGGATTGTGGACTTGGGTCGGTTTGTTTGTTTGTGTTTGGTGCTAAATTGGAGTTTTGGGGGCTTTAAGATTAAAGCTTTTGGGGTTGATTTCTGTATCAAAATGCTGTCTTCTGGGTCTGCATGGTGTGTAGTTACTTGTCATTGACACTAATTCACTTGTCAGTAGCATGTGAACGGCAGGAAATTTAGCAATTTCAGTTTAAGTCGATTCTTTGCGTCGATTAATGGTGCTTACTTGTAAGTAACACTAGTTCTAAGTTGATTTTGTACTCACTTAAGATAATCACATGTTAAGGATATTTAATTTAGCATAGTTCCTACACCCTCTTAGCCGATTGCAGTTCTAGTCAATTCTTTGGGTCTATTTGAGGTGTTTTCTCGTCATGACTAATTTACTTGTTGGTAATATTAATTCTTGGTTACATGTCTGTGTATGTGCACGCTGGCCTTTTCTCTTTGCTTTAATTATAACTCCAGTTTGTACCCATTTGATATGGTTATACAGTAAGTCCCAAACTATGTTAACCAAATTTATTGTAGTCGATTCTTTCATGATACTAATTTTACATAATTTCTTATTTAATAATTGAGATGGGAACTATGCGCCCTTGATTTGTACTTGGTCAGCTGTTTGGCTGTTGAGGAAGTGAAGGAAAACATTAGAAATTGATATTCTGACGCCAAGGTTTCGCCATCGTCTAGGGTTTGGGGTAATCAAAAGCTTCAAACACTGGAATGCGCCTAAAACACTTATTGTATTTGTTTCGAGGAGGTTCTAAAATGTAGTGATGACATATTTAATGTGGTTCATGTTAAGATATATGTGGATTTACAAATGCATTGCTCATGTTAAGATATATTTAATTTTATTGAGTGGTTTGATTCCAGTATTTGTCCTTCTTTCTAGACATAGATTACTTTGATACAGCATTATCTTCAACGATTTTATTTCCTCTAAAATTTGCTGAGATCTCAGATACGGTTTTAGGAGAGTTTATTTATTATCTATGACTAAAATGCTTTAAGTATCCTGTATTGTGGGAAGAATATTGCTAATTTGTCTTAAAGATTGCTTAATCTAGAAGAGTTTCTTTATCTGGGTGACTGAGTTACTCGAAGCGTGTGTACTCTCAGGTTCCTGGCTGAGGATCTGAATACTTGTCTGCATTTAAGAAAGGATCTTTGCAAGTTTGGTTTAGTTTGAACTGATATTGCAATGGGCTGATATTGATGGCATCTCGCATTGGGTGTTTGTCCTGCTGAAGTTAAAGTAAATGGAGAGAAATGTGGGAAAGAGTACGGTGGATCAACAGAAAAACTACGAACAAATTCAGTACAACAATGTTGAAACAAGAAATGAGGGACTTGGGTCTGCAAATCAAAGATTTTTCCAGGATCCATCAAGTAATATAAATACCAACTTGCGACCTCCTGATTACAATATGTCAGTTGGAGCTAGACCTGTTCTGAATTTCTCTATTCAAACTGGTGAGGAGTTCGCTCTTGAATTTATGCGGGAAAGGGTCAATCCTAGGCAGCAGTTCATTCCAAATGCTTATGGTGAACCTAACAGTGCAGCTGGGTATATGGAGCTGAAAGGTATTCTGGGAATTAGCCACACAGGTTCAGAAAGTGGGTCTGATATCGCAATTCTCAACTCAGTAGAAAAGGGTCGCATTCAGGATTTTGAGAGAAAGGGATCTTCCACGCATGAGGACAAAAGTTATTATGATTCTGTGCAATCAGTGCCACGAACCTCATCAAGGAATGACAATAGCCGGGGACTTCATGGTTATGCTTCTTCAGGGGCTTCTGATAACTCATCAACAAAGGTGAAGTTCCTCTGCAGCTTTGGAGGTAGGATTTTTCCTCGCCCCAGTGATGGAAAGCTTAGGTATGTTGGTGGTGAGACACGTATTATCCAGATAAGGAAGGACATTTCTTCGCAAGATCTTCTGCAGAAAATGTTGACAATTTACAACCAAACCAATTCAATAAAATATCAGCTTCCTGGAGAGGATCTTGATGCATTAGTCTCTGTATCTTCTGATGAGGATCTGCAAAACATGATGGAAGAATGTAATGTACTGCAAGATGGAGGATCACAGAAACCTAGGATGTTCCTGTTTTCAAATGGTGATTTGGAGGATGCTCAGTTTGGTCTCGGAAACACTGAGGGTGATTCTGAGATTCAGTATGTAGTTGCTGTGAATGGTATGGACCTAGGTTTGAGAAGGAACTCAGTTGCTTTGGCAAGTGCTTCGGCAAACAATTTGGATGAGTTACTTAGCCTAAATGTTGAAAGGGAGAATGGTCGAGGTGCGCCAGAATTAGCTGGTGCAAGCACTACACCTTTGACAGTTAATACACCATCATCTGTGCAATCTTCTCAACCTCTGCCACCAAGCTCGTCTATTGCGTATGAATCCAATTCACATCCTTACCAGGGACAGAGGAATCATCATGGAGAAGCCGGACAACATATATTCACTGCTCTCCACCCTCTGGAGAGCTTCCCTAAGAAAGATGAAAAGACTAATACTCCCTTGTCTATTCCATTGCAATATGGTTATGGTTCTGACCGTTCTAATTATGCAGCAACTGGAGAGAATTTAGCTCCAATATCTGTCCATGGCCATGTTACTCAACAGGGAGGTCTGGCTGAGCAGCCGTATGGTGGCTTTCATGTGCAGGATTCAGAAGTATCTGTGACAGAGCTGAAATTGAAAAGAGATAGCTCAGCCCAGAAGCTAAATGAACCTGAGAAATTTCCATTGCTGGAGAAGGAAGCATCATTGAAGGAGGCAAGAATGAAAAGGGAGAGCTCATTCCAAAAGATAAATGAAACAGATAAAGATCAAACTTTAGACCATGAGTATGCTGTTTCGTCTCATCCACTTCATTATTCTGTTCTGAATTATATGCCGAGGGAAGAAGTATCCGTTGCTAATTCAGCAGCGGACATAGGACCTCCATTGGTGTCCATGAAAAGTAATAAAAAGCTCCAGGAAACCATACAGAATAAAATGTCCCCTGAAGGTGTGAATGATGGGACAAAGAATTATGAAGATGACCATTTTTATGCATCTGGTGGACAATTCACTCCAGGATATGGTGGCTCCGAGGGTTATCCAACTGACTTTGGCTATCATGATGCACCCTTGGTTCCTCCACCGGTTTTTCATTCTGAGCAAATTCCTAGAGTGCAGGCAGAATTGAACCGTTTGTCCAAATCAGATGATTTCTTTGGTTCGCAGTTTCTGATAACTCAAGCATGTTCTGATCTTTCCCAACCAATTACTGAATCAATTGATAAATTGCATGATGGGCATGTGGCGTTGCAGATTGAGCAGTCCAATTCATCTTCAAAACCGCTGTATGCGAATACTCAATCTGTTGAAGATGAACTGGTGAAACTCAAAAAGTATAAAGAGTTTGCTGACAATATTAGTAACATAAATTCCAGTAAGCCTGAGGAGGATCCGAAGTTACAGAAATCTGAGTTGAGACACATGGTGATTAAGCCTGTGGATGACCATGGAATGGCCTGGACAAAAGAAAACGACAAAGATCCCTCTATAAATGATAAAGAAGCAGCTGGTTTGAATAATCTAATGCAAAGTCAAGGAACTTCTGGTAAGCACACGGAAGGTTCTGCTTTAAGGCCACCAGAATTTGAACGAAATGAGGTGGCTGCCTCTAAGAAGAATGAGGAGAGTAGTAGGGCACCTGTTCAGCCCTCACCTTGGGCAGAGGACCAACTTAGAGGTGTTTCTCGAGGGGAGTCCGCTATTGTTGGCACTCCAGAGCAGGGAGACATTCTTATTGATATAAATGATCGCTTTCCTCGTGATTTACTGTCTGATATGTTCTCAAAGGCAAGAATCTCGCAAAATCTCTCTCATATGAGTCCACTACATAATGACGGAACTGGCTTGAGCTTGTACATGGAGAATCATGAGCCTAAGCATTGGTCATACTTTCGAAAGTTGGCCCAGGATGAGTTTGTTAGAAAAGATGTTTCCCTTATGGACCAAGATCATCTGGGCTTCTCATCCCCACTTACGAATGAGGAGGGGGGTCCTATAGATTACAGCTATCCACCTGTGAAGCCTGATGGGGTTGCTCTCAGTCACATCGACTCCCATATCAACTTTGATGAGGAGCTTCAAGAAGGGTCATCTGTTCTTATTGGACCTAGCATGATGAATTTGGGACCAGATTACAGTCCTGAGCTCAAGGGAAATGAAAGTGTGCAGTTGGATGGGGTTAGCCCCAGAATGCCAGAATTAGATTATGAGGTATTCTGTTTTACATTTTTGTTTAACGATCCCTGCTATTATATGTATTACTTACCTGTGGCTATGTTTTTCTAATTTCTATTATCACTTATAGGATGTGAAGTTGGATATTCAGACTGCTGGTGCACCTCTTGTTGATCTTTCTCTTGGAGAATTTGATATTAATACCTTGCAGGTATGACGCTTACAGTTTACTTATTAAAAATAAATAAATATGTTCTCAGTTTGCTTCTCTGTTCATCTGCAATATTGCAGAGTTTGAGTCATGCCTTATTTTGAACCCTGCAATGAAGCTACATGACATTTTATATTAAAACCTGTTCTCTTACCCTCCAACAAAATTTGTCAAGGTACTCTTTTGATATAGCTTGTTAGTACTTTCTGCATTAGGAAGCAAAAGAGAAATAATGCGATAAAATCACATTTGAAATGGACTATGAAATCCTATTTGCAAGAGAGGCATGATTATTGGATTATTTATTTTGAAAATATAAGTGATGCATCCCCTTGTATTGATTTTATCTCAACCAATTAAGTGCAAGACTATTTTTTTTAGGTCTTGGTTTGCTTTAAAAGCTTTCAAGAATTTAAGATCTCTCTCTCTCTCTCTCTCTCTCTCTCTCTCTCTCTCTCTCTCTCTCCAGAACTAACTTCGGCGCGTGAGAGCGCATTAAGCTAGGAGTTCCATACTTTCTACTTCCGTAAAAGAACTTTTTCCGGTGAGATCGTCATCAGTTCTCAGTGCTCGGAGTGGCTCGCATTGACGATGGAGATTCTATTGGGTTACCCGGAAGATCAAGAGTTCATCAAATCCTTCAGGAAAGGGTCGAAAATCGTGATCACTAGGAGAGGCAGTAACCAAGTTGGCCGTTTCCTAGAAGTAGTAGTTTTCGGGCTGGGCGGCCGGAAAGGGTTCATTTTGATCCCTGAGGGCCGTGGTGGGTGGGGTTGGATCAAATTCCCAGATGAGATGAGAAAGGCAGCTACTCTTTTTTTTTTTTTTTGCCAAAATGGATAGCGGTTCTAGGTCTTCGGTTGTGTCGGTCAAAAACGAGGGGAAGAAAGAAGAGCCAAAGCTGGGTTTGGCTCCTTACTGGAAGGGACCCTCCTTTGTGGAGGTCTTGAGGTTAGGCACGGGCCCTATTGCGGGGGGTAGTTGATCCAGGTTGTTTCATGCTTCAGCGAAGCCGTGTGATCTGAACCTTCTCCCGTCGGTAAGGCAAGCAGAGGAAGAGCTCAGAATGCTGATGGATTATTTCTCTCTGGAAGCACCTCCGCATGAATTGATGGGTATTGACCGGCCTCTCTGTCCGCCGGGTAAGAAGATTCTAGCACATCCAAATTTGAAATTTAAACTTTCAAAACGTCGCACGTGGAGCAAGCTGGATATGGGGTCTAGCTTGGCTTTGGGCCGGGCTGTAAGAAAACTTTTGGCCCGTTTTGTCAAGATTGGTCTGGGTCATTGCTTGGGTTTCTGCTTAGCCCAACTCTTCTCGAAACTGTTGGAGATGTCGCCGGAGATTACTTCTGGGTCTCCCTCGGATCGCCTTTCTATTGGTGTCTTGGTGAACGCTCCGTTGGAAACCTTTGAGAGTGTGGGTATGGCTTTGTCGGGCTCTCGTAGGTGTCTTCTTCAATCGGAGACCTCGTCGTCTCCTCCTGTGCCGGAGTCGACATCGCCGGCAGTCTCTGGGGTGATTTTGGGTTTGTCTTCTTTCGGGGATGGGCGTAGTTGTCGTCACCTTGATCCAGACGAAGATGTGGGCTCGGGTTCGACGGAGATTCAGCCGGAGACTTCGTCGGAGATTTCTTTGGGGCCAGAATCTGGGGTGGCTTCAGTGGGTGTGGATCTATTGGACATAGATGGGGACTCGGGTGCTGTAGCTGGGCCGAGTCTTCCTTCGGTAATTCCTGGGTTTTCGGGTTCTGTAGTCAGACTTTCTGAGGCTTTTCTCTTCTTCCAGCACTAGAGACGTCTTCCATGGTTTCTCTGATTACCCATACAGATTCACTCTCTTCGGCTGAGATGGATGAGAAGTTGACGTCGAAGTGGGAGTTAGATGTTAGGAAGAAGGCTGTTGGGATTTGGGAGAGGTTGTCCTAGGAGTATGCGTGGACAGTGTCTGAGGAGCATGGCGAGAGGATCATGGCTATTACGGAAGAAATGATTAAGCTTTAGAAGACTAAGGGCAAGAAGGAGCTTCTGAATCTGCAAAGCTCCATTGATTATGGTGATTCTAAAACTTCTTCTAGGCGTAGGAAAGGCAAGAGCCATGTGATGTAGGGTTGTATGCCTTGGGGGTTTTTGTGGTTTGTTTCTCGGGTCCTTAGGTTTACTTTTTTCCTGTTGCTTTGATTGTTTGTTGGGTTTTCAGGTTAGCTTTAGTTCTCCTTTGTATACCATCTATGTACTTTGGGGCGCCTTACGCTTCATTTCTCAATAAAACTTTAATTACCTATAAAAAAAAAACAAGAATTTAAGATAATAAGATCCCATTCTATATTGCTTCATGCTGTGGCTTAATAACATAGATGTATAAAGCTTTATATAGTTATGTTGTTTAACATTTATCAATATGGAAGGGTGTCATGTATTGCCCGAGTAAATTATGTCTCTATTAGGCTGATAGGTTCATGTTTTCTTGCATTTGAGTTTGACTGAAAAGGCAGCTTCGGTCATCACCATTGGTTTGGAAAACATCTTTGTCATTGTAGTGTCTGTTTTAACAAATTTGGAATTAGAAAAACTAGAGCATGGAGCAATAGTAAGAACAAGAGTGAGATCACTATATGTATATTTATCTGTTTCTATATATGTTTCCGCATGTGTGATTGCTTGCATTCATATTTAAATCTAACATGGCTTAAGTATAAGAAAACGTGCAACTGATGGCCAAAATGCTCAGTGACCAGGTCACAAGTATACAACCTTTAGTCCAAGGGTCGAGTTTGTGTATAATTGCAAGCATTTTTGCTTAGTCTTCATTAACTTGTTTTCTTGAAGTTGAGATTGTTTAAGGTGAGGATCCTCCCAAGAGCCGCCGACCACGAAAAGAAGGCTACCCTTGAGGGGGCTTGGGTCCGCCACACACACTTCCAGGAAAGCGAGTACCTATAGGACGATTCAAGGAGTAGACAAAAGATTTGACCTTGAAATGACCTTTTTTGGAAGGGACCCACCAAAGCTTGTTTTCGCCACTTCTTCTTACTATAACCGAATGCAACATCTGGAAGAAAGAAGCGAAAACATCCACCTCCCAATCATGCGCTTCTCTAGCAAAGCTTACGTTCCACTGGTTGGAACCACCCAAGAACTCTAGGTTATTTGCAATAGAGGTGTCTTTTGCAACGGCCATACCAAACAAAGCTGGAAAAGCTGCATTGATAGTCATATTCCCGACCCATAGATCGTGCCAAAAGCTAATCCTGGTCCCATTCCCCACTTCGAATTTGGTGTAGCGTTAAAAAGTCTCCAAACCTTTTCGAATATTCTTCCATAGTCCCACCCCAAAAGCTCCTATGGGAATGTGGGAGCACCATCCACCTCGGAAATAACCAAATTTGGAATCCACCACAGTTCTCCACCAAGCATCTCTCTCAATACCAAAGCGCCACAGCCATTTACCTAGAAGAGCGTGGTTGAATATTCTTAAGTTATGGATACCCAACCCCCTTGCAGAGATCGGGGAGCAAACCTTAGCCCAACTAACAAGGTGATATTTAAATTCTTCATCAATCCCGCCTCATAAAAAGTCTCGTTGGAGCTTCTCAATGCAATTAGCCGCACTAGCAGGGATGGGGAAGAGGGACAAAAGGTACGTAGGTAAGAAATATTGACCTTGCCGCCTTTGAAAAGATACATCCGTTTCCAACTGGCCAACTGACGCTCCATCTTTTCCACAATGACATCCCAAATAGACTTTGCCTTGTAAAAAGCCCCTTGCAGAAGGCCAAGATACTTCAAGGCCAGAGAAGTGGTCCCACCTAAGATGTCAGTCAATTCACCCATGTTGTCCACATTACCCACCAGAACCAAAACAAACTTAGCCAGATTAACTTTTAAACCGGAAACAGCTTCGAAAAATAAGAGTAGAACTCGGAGATGACAAAGATGATTAGGGTTGGCCCCACAAAAAACCAAAGTAGCATCCACGAACAACAAGTGTGAGATAGTTACAGCTGGAAATACCTTCTCAAACTTGAAATACCTTCTAGCTCAAGAAAAGCCTCTGCAATCGAGAAGAATAGGGAAATGATCCGACCACAATCTAGGTGACCTTTTATGGATCAAATTAGGAAACTACTGAACTTACCAATTTGGAGAAACAAGGATTAGTTTTAGGTGTGTTTTATCATGGCGTGCACCAGAAGTTGGGAGGTGGAATCCAAGTTTTTTGAATTGGTGGTAGTAGGAGGAGAGACTGGGGCCAGATTACGCGAGACTTGCAGAGGAAAGTTGAGGTCTATTCTGCTGGATAGAGACGAGATTGCGTGGTTGGTTCGCATCTTTGAGGAACTGGTGGAGGTGGAAGACTCCCGGGTCTTCTGGGATCAAGGTCGCCCTGGCTTTCCAAGGATCATTGCTCAACGTTGTTTCAATCGACACGGAAGTTTCCTGTTGGTTGAGGAATACGATGGTCGAAGGAAAAGCGGGGTGGTTCTTGTTCCAGAAGGAAGAAGAGGTGTAGGATGGGATCTCTTTGGCGCGGCCCTTCGTTGGGTGCACGAGTTTTTCAGAAAAGGAGCTACTATGGGGAAGGCACGGCCTGTGGTTCAGGCGGAGAGGGGAAAGAGGACCTTTGCAGAGGTCTTGAAGAGGAATCCAGTATCGGTTCATTCGCTAGCTCCAGCTCCAGTTCCGGCGGTCAGAAGGGAGAAGATGATGAAGAATTCCTACCCTACGGTGAAGAGTTTTACAACCAGGTATGGACCAACGGTCTCTGCGCAGGAAGGATGTCCAATGGTAGGAAGGGTGTCCAACGGAAAAGATGCACACTGGCACAAGCAAACTGTCAAGGGTAGGGTGGATACTGACACGATCCCACATTTCGGTGAAAGTATCGTAATCTCAAATCTGAAAGAGACGTTGTTGAAGCTCAAAGAGGATGTGGACCAGTGCTTGAAGAGGCTGGGCTCAGCTGAAATTGGGCTTACGGGATGGGATCAGGCTAAGCCTCACAAGCCCATTACTGGAGGAAATTTACAAGCCGGTCAAGACGTCTCCAAGCCCAAGCCTAAGTGGATGAAGAAGGCCGATACCAAAGGAAAGGCCGTTGTTACGGAGAGCCAAGTCGGTGGTGGATCGGCCCTATGGTTGGATGGCTCGGATACAGGCAAGACGGTAGACCTAGGAGCGTCGACGTCATCTGGGCCGTCCGGGCCGTCCGGGCCGTTAGGGAGCCCTTTCTCGGTGAGCGGGCCTGAGGGGAACCGCTCTGAAGCTCTTCTCCTCTCCGGTGGTCAGAAGCAAACGACACCGGTATGTGCTAAGCTGCTCCAATCGGTGGTCGAGGCGGAGGACGTCGCAGCTCAGGTCGACTTCGGGGCTGAGAGTAGTCAGAGGGCGACGGAGATGCATTTTCCGGTGGTCACTTTGACCGATTTCGGGGCTGAGAGGATTCAGAGGGCGCCGATGATGCGTTTTCCGGCAACAGGAGTGAAATTTTCGGGGCCATGGTCGTTGGGCTTGGACGTTGCGGATGCTGGAGTTGGTTCTTCAGTGTCCTGGCAGAACGGGTTGAAGAGTCCGCTGATCTCTCCTCATGTGAACCGGCCAAGGCAGCTTGCAGTCTGTTCCGGATGCTCTGAATTGGCTGAGGTTCAGGAGGATACTCGGGGTCTTGAAGGAGCTGGAAGTAGGAAGGAATTGAGTATTGCTGGAGAGGGGGCAGGAGCGTTGACTGTAGCGGAGGAGGTGGGAGGTGCTGCTGATTTGGGTACACTGCCTCCCCTTCATTCATATTCTCCAACATCAGGGGGCTTTTCGGGGTATTCTGATTGGGTTATTCAGTGTGCAAATGAAATTTATCCCATTGTGGGAATTTCGTTTGAAGGTCACAAGCTACAACTGTTGGCACTCTTAACATTTCTGGAGGGGGAACGACGTTCAGAAGCGATGGGTGAGCGGTCTAGTATTGGGGAGAAAGGTAAGAGGGAGGTCAAGAATCTGAAAAGTGCAGTCAATTACGATGCTAGAGGCGCTTCTTCCAGACGCAGGAACAGGAAGGTAAGGGGGGACCAAGTTGTGTTATGAAGCCAAGAATCCTTTCTTGGAATGTGAGGGGGCTGAACAAGAGGAGAAAACGACTTAGGATTAGTAACTTGCTCAGAGATTGGAAGGCGGATGTTATTTGTTTTCAAGAAACTAAGCTTAAAAGTCTCTCTCGCAGTGTTTTGCGCAGCTTATGGAGATGCAACCATTTTGACTGGTGTTCTTTAGACTCCAGTGGGGCCTCTGGGGGCATTCTTATTATGTGGGACACAAGGGTGGTGGAGATGGTCGAGAAGTGTGTGGGGGAATTCACTCTCGCAGTCTCATTCAAGAACGTTGCGGATAATTTTGTATGGGCCTTTGCAGGGGTTTATGGCCCGAATTCTGGGTTCGATAGAAGACGTCTTTGGGATGAGTTGGCTGGTTTGTGTAGTTGGTGGAGTCTGCCGTGGTGTATAGGGGGAGACTTCAATGTTACACGCTTTCCGAGTGAAAGATCTGGTGATGTTCGTCTTTGCTCGGCTATGACTGAGTTTTCGGATTTTATTGCAGACCATAGACTTATAGATCTTCCCCTAGCTGGAGGCACCTCTACTTGGTCGATTGCTCATGATCCTCCCATGTGGTCAAGGATTGACCGCTTCCTAGTGTCACATGATTGGGAAGCCCGGTTTCCTTTGGTTTCGCAAAAGAGGCTTTCTCGCCTTTTTTCGGATCATTTTCCGATACTTCTGGATTGCGGCGATGTTTCTAGAGGGAGAAGGCCTTTTAAGTTTGAAAACATGTGGCTAAAGGAAGAAGGGTTCGTGGGTTTGGTGAAACAATGGTGGGATTCTTACTCGTTCCAAGGTTCGTCTAGCTTTGTTCTAGCGTGTAAGCTGAAGGCTTTGAAGCAGGATTTGAAGAAATGGAACGATGAGGTGTTTGGCAACATAGAGCATAACAAGAGGAAGCTGACTGAAGGTATTCAGGCTTTCGATGCTATTGAAGAAAGAAGGGCATTAGGGGAAGAAGAGATCTTGAGAAAGGCTGAGACTGTTAGGGAGCTAGAGAAGTGTGCTCTTTTGGAGGAGGTGAGTTGGAGGCAGAAATCTAGGATGTTGTGGTTAAAGGAAGGGGATAAGTGCACTAAATTCTTTCATTCTATAGCCAATTCCAATAGAAGGTACAATTCTCTGAACTCCTTAGTGATAGGGGACTCTATATCCTCTGATCAGTCAGAAATCGGTGTGCACATCGTCAAGTTCTATAAGAAGCTGTTTACGGAGCAGTGCAGGTAGAGGCCTTCGGTTGAGGGTATATCCTTTGATTCTATTCTAGAGTCTGAGGCCAGTTGGATGGAGAGAGCTTTTGAGGAGGAGGAGGTCAGGAATGTAGTTTCAGCAATGGAAGGAGATAAGGCGCCAGGTCCTGATGGCTTTTCTATGGCCTTCTTCAAAGAGTGTTGGGATGTTTTGAGGGGGGACATTATGGATGTGTTTCAGGAGTTTTTTATCGGGGGTTCTTTCGAAAAGAGCCTCAATACTTCGTTCATTTCTCTTATTCCGAAGATTCCAGGTGCTAACGATTTAAAAGACTTTCGACCTATTAGTCTTGTGGGTGGTGTTTACAAAATCATTGCCAAAGTTCTTGCAAATAGGCTTAAGACGGTTCTGGAAAAGGTTATTTCTAATTCTCAAAGCGCCTTTGTCAAGGGGAGACAAATTTTGGACCCAATACTTATTGCTAATGAATGTCTGGATAGTAGATTAAGATCTGGAGAGCCTGGAGTCATGTGCAAAATGGATTTGGAAAAAGCTTATGATCATGTCAATTGGGATTTTCTCTTGTTTGTATTGAGGAGATGTGGATTTGGAGAAAAATGGTGCTCTTGGATAAAACATTGTATATCCTCTGTGAGATTTTCAGTGATGGTTAATGGCTCTCCCAATGGATTTTTCAGCAGTTCACGTGGATTGAGACAAGGGGATCCTCTCTCACCCTTGTTATTTGTTTTTGTGATGGAGGCATTGAGTCGAATGATTTCAGCTGCGGTAGGGGGGGGCTTACTCGAAGGATTTAGTGTGGGTAATGTTTCATTCTCACACTTGTTATTTGCAGATGATACTTTGATTTTTTGCAATGCTCGCCATGCTCAGTTGCGTTATCTTAGAAGCCTCTTTCTTCTATTTGAAGCTGCTTCGGGCTTGAAGGTTAATTTGGCCAAGTCAGCTTTAATCCCTGTGGGAGACGTAGTTCAAGTGGAAGGTCTTGCCGATATTCTAGGGTGTGGGGTTGCTAATCTACCGGTGAAGTATCTAGGCCTTCCGTTGGGGGCTTCCTACAAATCTATTCATATCTGGGATGGTGTTATTGAGAAGGTTGAACGTCGGTTGGCCAGCTGGAAAAGGTTATACCTTTCCAAGGGAGGTAGAGTTACCCTAATCAAGAGTACTCTTTCCAACTTGCCCACGTATTTTTTGTCTCTTTTTCCTATCCCGGCAAGTGTAGGTGCTCGTATTGAGAAGCTACAACGAGACTTCCTTTGGGGAGGAATTGGTGATGAGTTCAAGTATCATTTGGTGAAATGGTCTAAAGTGTGCACTCCAGTTTCAGAAGGCGGGTTGGGTATTAGAAATCTGGTGGTGTTTAACAAGGCTCTATTAGGCAAATGGCTGTGGCGTTATGGGATTGAGAGGGATGCTTGGTGGAGAATAGCGGTGGATTCCAAGTTTGGAAGTCTATGGGGAGGTTGGTGCTCCCTAGAGCCTACATGTACTTTTGGGGTGGGGTTATGGAAGAACATCAGGAAAGGGTGGGAGAATTTTGTAGGATTCTCTAGATTTGAGGTGGGAGGTGGGGCTAGAACAAAATTTTGGCATGATTTGTGGTGTGGGAACTCAACTCTTAAGGAAGCTTTTCCTGTGTTATTTGGAATTGCTCGTGCGAAGGATGCTTCAGTTGCGGATAATGTGGAGCCTGTGGGGGGCTTCAATCAGTGGAGAGTGTGCTTTTTTAGAGAAGCGCATGATTGGGAAGTGGATACCTTTGCTGCGTTTTTCCAGGTATTGCACTCGGTCAGTCTTAATAGAGGCAGTGAAGACAAATTGTGGTGGACCCCTTCCAAAAAAGGTTTGTTCAAGGTAGGGTCTTTCTTTAGCTCTCTGACTTGCGATGTGAGAAGTCACTTTCCGTGGAAGAGTGTATGGCAGACTCAGGCTCCTCCGCGGGCGGCTTTTTTCGCTTGGTCTACGGCTCTAGGCAAGATCCTAACGGGGGATAACCTCAGGAAGAGGCATATCATTGTGGTGGATAGATGTTGCATGTGTAAGAGAAGCGGGGAATCAGTGGATCACCTTCTCCTTCACTGCGATGTTGCATACGCTATGTGGAGTGCTATTTTTTCTCGTTTTGGGCTGTCTTGGGTTATGCCTTTAAGAGTCCTTGACTTGTTTGAGTGTTGGTGGACGGCTGGGAGGCAAAGGAGTGCTGTTATCTGGAAGATGGTGCCAACATGCATTCTCTGGTGTGTTTGGAAGGAAAGAAATGATAGGTGTTTTGAGGACTTGGAGAGATCATTGGAGGAAATTTTAGCTTCTTTTTTTCATACTTTGTATCTTTGGACGGTGGCTTTTGTGTCACCGTTGTCGTTTACCTTTGATGAATTTCTTGTTCGTTTTTCTCTTTCTAGCTAGGTGCGTTCTCTTGTATACTGCCGGTGTATTGAGGGGCGCCTTACGCTTTTAATAAGACCTACTTATTACCTATCAAAAAAAGTTACAGCTGGAGGCCTAGAACCCACAAAGAAACTTGAGAGAAAACCTCTATCAACAGTAGTAATGATCATTTTGCTCAAAGCCTCCATGAATATAACAAAGAGAAAAGGAGATAATGGGTCGCTTTGCCTCAACCCACAAGAACTACTGAAAAAGCCAGTTGGAGAACCATTTACCAACACGGAGAAGTGAATCAAAGATATGCAATGCGCTATCCAAGAGCACAATTTCTCCATGAAACCTCACCTCATCATGTACAGAAGGAAATGCCAGTTGACATGGTCAAAAGCCTTTGCAATATCTAGCTTGCAAAGTAACCCAAGATCGTTGGACTTGAGACGACTGTCCAAACATTCGCTAGCTATGAGGACCGAATCCAGAATTTGCCTACCTTTAACAAAAGTGTTTTGAGGCTTAGAGATAACTTTTCTATAATAGAACTCATTCTATTAGCAAGGACTTTAGCGATGATGTTATAAACCCCACCGATAAGACTAATAGGCCGAAAGTCAGAGGTATCGATAGCCCCAGCTTTCTTCGAAATTAAAGCAATGAAAGAGGCATTAAGGCTTTTCTTGAAATAGCTGTGAGCATGGCAATCTAGGAAAACCTTCATGAGATCAAATTTGATTACATCCTAGCAGTCTTGAAAAAAAGCCATAGAGAAGCCATCAGGCTTGGGGCCTTCTCTCTATTCATACCTTTCTCCACCTCTAAAACTTCCATCTCCTCAAAAGGGAGCTCTAGCCGATAGGCCTCCTCCACCTCTAGAGAGTCGAAAGCAAGGTTATCCAATCTAGGCCTCCAGTTGTGATGTTCAGAGAATAAAGAGTCATAAAACTGAACAATTTGATCACTGATAACTAAAGGATCGGAAGCAACTGAGCCGTTGACAGAAAGCGACTCTATAGAATTGAATCTCCGGTTCGAGTTAGCAAGCCGATGAAAAAACTGTTTAATTATCGCCTTCTTTAAGCCAAAGAAACTTTGTACATGACTTCATGAAGATTTGATTGAGAACCATAGTCAAGGCCATAAAGCTGTTCCACATGTTATATATATTTTAATAGTTTTACTTGTTGATAAAAAAAAACATATATATAAAACTGTTGAAAGATATATTTATATATATACACCATTGTTTTATATAATCTAGTCTATAACCTTTGTATGTAGTATTATAGTTTTGGGCTCTGTGCTCTTCAAGGGAAGAACAAACACTTTCCATTTTCCTTGATCTGAGCTCCAAAAATCCAATTACTTACACAACTATAATAATTTTTACAAGCTTATATGTAGACTCCAATATGGTTGGTCCTCAAGTTACTCAGACACCATTAGAACTCTAAACTTACATGTAAAAAACTATGAAGCCTATCATTAAAACCCAAGAAATAGGTCCATCCTCTAATCCTTAAAAGTTCTCAAACTCCCTTTTTCTTCTCAGCAGGGGTCAACTAGCAGTCTGCTTTGCATGTTGCATTATCTGTTGTGGTCTGTTTCTTTTCAATGTAATACTGAATATAGTGATTCTTTTAAAAGGCGATCTTTTTTTTGACAAGTAAGAAATGTTTTATTAAAAAGCGTAAGGCATCTCTAAATACACATGGAGTATACACAGGAACAACCAAAACAACCCACAAAAAGAAACCCAAACAAACCCACAGGACCTAAGCCCTTAAATTCAAAACCCACAAGAAGCACTCAAAGCAACAATAAGAAAAAAAAAAAACCCCAAACAAACCCACCAGGACCTAGCCCTTAAACCTGGAACTCACAAGGAGCACTTAAAGCTACAGCACTTGAGTCTTTCCTTTCCTTCTCCTAGAGGGCATGCTTGCATTGCCGTAGTTAATGGAGCTTTTTAGATTCAACATCTCTCTCCTCCCTTTAATCTTAAGACGCATAACCTGATGGAAATCCTCTTCAATTGCATCCAAAATTGTGAAGGACGGATTTTCATCCTCAACACCATCTGACGCCCAATCCAAGGGCATGTTGGGAGGACAGACACCCAAGGAGTAAGGGGAGCCTCCTTCCTTGCCAAGCCAAACCTCATCCCCCTGATCCCACACAACAATCTCCCCAGACGGGCCAAAACCCACTGGCCACTTCTGAGATTGGATCAAGCCATTCGTCGTGAAATTCACCTCCTTTTTAGCAATTGGAGAAGCGCAACCACTCAAAGGGGAGAAAACACTCGGGAGAAGGAAGCCTCGTCGAAGAAAGCTAGACGGAGAAGACTTACCCCCTCCCCGACCTGGCTTTGGTGAAGACTGGACCTGAGAAGCACCACCCAAAAAGGGCGTCACCGGAGTAATGAGAGTTGCCACAACCTCGTCAATCAGAGAAGAATCCATCTAAGCAGTTTTTGCCTTCAATCTCCGATGATATCTTAGAATCAATTTGGATTCGGTCGGATAGATGGGAGCCCACTCTCTGACATTATCGGAAGAGAAAATGTTCTCCCAACGCAGTCGCCCCCAAAGAAGAGACCTTGGAATTTGACCCAACTTCAGAGAACTCGAGAGCTGGAGAAAACCCCTTAGAATCCAAGTTTAAGCACCCAAAGGGAACATTCACTTTGGAAGGAGAAGCTATCGCAAGAGGGGACCCAGAAAACGCCGAACAAGGGGAAGAGATCGCTGACAACGACCTACCTAGAAACGCAGAGGCAGACTCCGGAGTAGAAGAAACCGGCCTAGACCTTGCTGACAACGGCGCAGCATCTATCGCTCAGTTTGCAAATCCCTTGGAAATAGAGAGATCAGCGGCCAACGACGTGTTCAAGCAAGAACTGGCGCCTTCAGGAGGAAAGGAGAACTCTTCAGCACCTTTAGACAACTCAGAATTGGCCGGTAGTAGACAACTCGCCACCCATGTCGACTGTCGTCATCACCTTCAGCTGTTGAAGACCCGATGTAGACCCAAAACCCACGAAGAACTCAAAACCCGCTTCAGGATCCAAAGGGAGCCCTTGACCCCTAACCTCAGTCCACTTCTTAGATTTGGGCTTCGTCAAAACCTGGCCCAGACATAAATCATTAAAACTGAAATTGGGTTTAAGACCCAAGCTGAAACCAAATGATGACCCATCAACGACCTGACCCACAATCTCACTAGAAGGTTCCTCCTCGACCGCAATTTCAAACGAGGCAAAGACTTCCTTGCTGATCCTGGTGTGCCTTGGGCAGAGGGAAGATGTGCTGGATGTCCCTTGCACTGTAGATTCAGCATCAATTCCTTACCCAGCGGTTCCTTCTTCAACACAGAGCAGTCCATGGCCAACCTCACCTCCTCTGATGCTAATGGTCTCACTGCCAAGAGAAGATCAAGATCACGCCTCTTAATCAGCGGAATTCGCTACTTGACAGGACCCTTTGACTTCACCACCTCTAACTTCACCATCTCCATGATAATGGAAGAGCACCACCCAAAAAGGGCCAAGCCCCACCCTAGCACGGTGAGGAGACCTTCAAACCCAAAACCTCCTTCCCATCCTTCTTCTCCACCGGAGACAGCACACCAATGAGAGAAGACCCAGCCGTGGTTTCCAGGAAAACCACCACCTTGCACAACTCATTAGCCACTCTGTTCTATCCCCGCCCTACTCGTCCCTCTCGGAACAAGATGAACCCTCTCCGGCCACCCAATGCATAGATCGCCAGCTCCAAGAAGCTGCCATCCTTATTTTAGCCTTTCCGAACAATCCAAGCCTTCGAATCTTCCCGAAAGGATTTGACAAAATCCTTGACCCCATGAGACCATAAAGCTTCCTTCACTACTGCGATAACCCAAGCAGTACATTGCAAACCCAATAGCACAACCCCTAAGAAACCTTTCCTTCTCTTCTCCGTTCTCAGCACAAACTTGCCTTCCTCCACCTAGAAGAGGAAAGTTTTGGCCTCCACGAAGAAGCGCCTCTCCAAAGCCATCCCCTTGAGAACTCAAGAGAATGGAATCCTAGCGGGACGCGCCTACACGCGCCACCGCTGGAGTGAAAGAGTTTAGAAAAGTCGAGAGAGAAAAGAGAGAGGAGAGAGAGAGAACCAAATCAAAATTAGAAGGATAAGTTCCTCATAGGCTTAGAAGGATAGAATATTGGTTTATTTAAGAGGGGGGAAACCTTGACAAGGATAAGTTCCTCATGAAAAAAAAAAAAAAATCAATATTGATTAGGGGTGGGTATCGGGGGAATCGGGGACGGTAGGGAGTTTTCCTCCTACCGTCCCGACTTTGTCGGTGAAGTCGATAATTTCACCGACTTCTTTCCGATTTGGTATATTTCGACCGTTACCAACCAGTGACGGTAACGGTCGGTAATCGGTTAGAGAGAGAGGCTTTGCTATTAGTTTGATTTTAGACCGATGATAAAACTGGCTTCCATGTTGCTTGTGGTTAAGGTGGTGGCGGTGGCGGCGATGGGTTGGCAGATCGCAGAACCATAAAACCGTCAAACCTGAAACCAGAAAACCAAGATGGCTGGGTATTCTTGGAAAGAGCAAATGAGAGACGAAAATGAGGGAGGCGCAAATGAGAGAGACGCAGCGGTAGATGGCTGGTTCAAACTTGGACAGACTACTGAGAGAGAGATGTTATCACATTAGCTTTGTATCTTGTAGAGGAAGCTGAGAACGAAAATCAGTATTATTTCTCAGATAATAGTCACCTTGTGGCTTAGCACTAATTGAGTAAGATTTTTTATGATTGTTTTTTTTTTGGGTAATTAATCATGATATAAGTTGGCTGTCAGCTAGTCTTCCTAGGCTGTCATTGTAGCAGAAGATGAAAGATGCACGGAAAGTGGCTAGCTGGCTACAAGCATTATTGAAAGAAAGGTGACACAGTGACAATTGACAAGCTTCCCCTCAGAGAAAACAGAGTGGCATGCAGCCTTTTGGTTCCGCAAGAAAGAGGGATAGGAAATGTAACTAGTTGACACAACAGGATTATAGAACTCTTTTCTTTCACTAGTTAACAACGGGATCAATATATAATTTTTTTGCCACTGACTCATCACAAGCCATATTGTTTTAACACAAAGGCCACGGCTTAGTTCACAGCAAGTACAAGTTGGTTGTTGTATATTTTAAACAAAGATTATATACATCACACTCATCTGACAAAAAAGAAAAAAGAAATTAGGATATATATATATATATATCGCCACACTGATACAGAAAAAATTAATGGAGTCAAAGGATATTATAATATATATTGTTTTCAACTGTATCATCGTTCAACCAATAGAATACGTATTGTATTCCGGATATATATTGTATTATATTATATTGTGTATATATATACTATAATAGAGACTCCATTCTCTTGAAGAAAAAGAAGTAGAAAACTGATCTACACAATGCAAAGTGCACAGTGAAGCTCTCACAAAGCGTTGTCCGTGATTGACACACACGCATAGTGATTGACATAGGCTGTGCGGCACAGTGCTCCAAACATTGTGTGTCAGTTTGATGCTTTATTAGTGTGTCAATCTAAGACGTGTACTCAAGTAAAGCTAATACATGTTCTGATGTTCTCAAGACGTGTGTTCAGGAGAAAGTCCAATTCATCGAAACCAATGTCTCAAGAAGTGTGCATGGTTAATAAACTCCAATAAGCAAATAACAAATAATACATAAGGAATCTAAGGAATAAGGCATAAAAGAAAAAGTTGTTTACCCCTTAGAACTAAGTATGGACTCATGGCTCGGCAAGAACGACTGAGAGAGAATGAGTTTCAGAGTTTGACGGTGTTGGCAACAGCAAGAGAGACGGAAAGAATCTGACTTCTTCTATTCTCAAAACGGCAAAGACAAAGGCAAAGAGCGATTTGAGCTTTTTATTTACTGAATGGTTTCAGCCTTTCAGGTTAGGATGGAAGAAGACGTCTGTTTTCATAACACAAAACAGAGTTGTTTTGATTAATATATCTTTTTATAAAGAAAAAAATTCACTATCGGTTTAGGTCGGTGCAAAAACCGACTCCAAGGAAAACATTTCGCCTACCGATCGAACCGACGTCAGTAGGCAAAATCTGTGCCGCCTACTAGCCGCCGGATGTCGGTGGCGGTTCGGCGTCGGCACGGTGACGGCCGATAGGCTGCCGGTGGGTGGCAGGCGGTTGATCTGCACAGTCCTAATATTGATGTAGAAGATTTCTTCATATTTTTCCACATTTCCACTTTTTGCAAAAGATTAATTTTGAAATAGAAGTTATAATGAATTGGAACATAATTGAATATGTAATGAGGGCACAATACTAGAAGGCAATGGCCTTATGACACCGAGAGACTAAAGCAAATACGAGGCAAGTTATAACATCTGATATAGTTGATTCGCTGATTTGATGGCAGCTTCGAGGACGCTTGTCTGTTCTAAAACTAAGGAACCAATTACAGCACCCCCTTTGAAGTTCTGCCGGAATGGCAGGTAATGAGAAGAAGGGCTTACTTCGGGGGTTTTCTCAACCTGAGGCTGGCTGTGATAGCCCCCACCACTCCTCTTTCTTTACCTATTGAGTTGGCCTCATCTTCGACTCGGGAGGTCAAGGATGATGGTGTTGTATTGGACAACGGTTTTTCTCCATCTAATAAGTGGCCTGTTGGGTTTGATCCTTCTGGGGAGGTCGTGTGGGAGTAGGACGACGAGTTTTGGGATGGGATGCCTTTGGATTAGGAGATGGAGGGTGGTCCTGACATGGAGTCGTTGGCAATCCTGGATGCTTTTATAGAGAAATTTTATTGGGACCAAATGTTAGCACGCCAAAAGACCAAAAGCAAGAGGGAGCTTTTGAATTTGAAAAGTTCCATCAACTATGGCGATGTGAGCGCTCCCTCCAGGCGTCGGAAAGGAAAGGCTCACATGACATTGGGTTGTGTTCTTTCTATGGGTTTTGTGGTTTTGGGTTTTTTGGGTTGAAGGGTTTGTTTGGGTTTTGTTTCTTGGGCTGGCTTTTGGTTGTTCTTGTGTATACTTCCAGCGTTCTTAGGGGCGCCTTACGCTTTATAATAAAACTCTTTATATATATCATTAAAAGCGTAAGGCGTCCTCAGGTGCACAAGAAGTATACAAAAGAAAGCACATATCTAAGAGCAAAAAGAACAAAGAAATCATGATAACTAATAACCAAAGAATGAACAAAAGTAGCTGTCCAAAGATGCAAAGTATGGAATAATGAGGATACATAGTTGATAATACGCGTTAATATGTTTCCATGTGAATGGAAAACTATTGCAATTCATTTTCTACTAATCCTCTTCTAATGCAGCAATAGGTACAACTTTTGTTAATTGCTTTGCCATCTATATAAGAGCACTGCACCACAGTGTCGAGTTAAACTGTACTGCATTCTTTGCTTTTGTCCCGTCCTCCATAATGATCATCTTTCTAGCTAAAATTGGTTTTGACTTAATTTTACCATAATCAATGAGCCATGTCATGTTTGATTACCAGGCTATTTCTTATATATTAGATTTGTTGGCATGAATATCTCCTTTTTGGGTTTCAGTTTGAATAAATTGAGGATCATCCCTAATGAATTATTGCGTACTTTTTGGTTTTCTAAATTCTGGTTTTTCCTCTGTATTTTGAGGTTTGCTTGTATTTTGGCTTCGGTCGGCTCGGGTTTTTTGGTGCTTCATGTGGGTTTTGGGTTTGTGGGTTTTTTGGGAGGGTTGTTCGGGTTTTCGTGTGGGGTTTGTTGGGTTGGGGTGCTTTTGGGGTAGGTTTGGGTGTTTGATGGGGGCATCTACTGTATTTTGGGTTTTTGTGGGCTAGCTGGGTTGTTCCGGTGTATACTACCTGTGTACTCAAAAAGCGCCTTACGTTTTTTTAATAAATTTCCTTATAAAAAAAGAAAAGAAAAGAAAAAGAAGTGATTGAGATCCAAGTATCGTTACTTTTGTTAACACTGTGATCTGCATATTGAATTCAAGCTCATCCTTAGTGATTTTTAGCTCAAGAATGCTGGTGGTGTTTGGGACGCATGTTTGGGCTTACACCTGAACTCTTTTAACTGTGGGAAAAGTTAGTATTGTTATTGAATTGTTAGTTGCGATGCCCATATGAAATGGTATTGGCTGCTATCCTCCCCTCTCTCTCCAAAACCAACAAGAAGAAAGAAATAGGCTGGCCTAAGAAACTTGAATTATTATTGTTAAATCATTAGTTATACCAAAAGTTTAAGCTAATAATAAATGGTGAATTTAATCATTTAATTAACATTCGAACACTTCCTTTCATGCGTGGGCCTAGACTCCCTATTAATAAGTGGGGTTCAATGCATTGAATTCAACTGTAGAGGTAGGATTCGAACTCTTGACCACTATTTTCATACCATGTTATCACTAATTATCCTAAAAGCTTAAGCTAATGGGATATGATGAATTTAATTGTTTAATTAATATTCTAACAATTATGATTATATTTTTTCTGTTTAAATTTTTGTTTTCTTGTTTTATTTTTCTTTTATTTATTTATGTCATGGCTAATTTTTCTGAACTTGTGCTGATTAAAGTTTCGAAGGACCATCTGGTACTGCATGAAATATGTTGGACCAATTGTATGCTTCCTTCTTTGATTATTGTTCAGCAGACTATTTAAATGATGCAGTTGAATTTTTTGCTTTCTATATTAATCATTTGTTGATGTATTTTTGAATGCCATAGTAGATCATAAAGAATGAAGATCTTGAAGAGCTGAAGGAATTGGGTTCTGGCACATTTGGGACTGTTTACCATGGAAAATGGAGAGGAACAGATGTTGCAATTAAGCGAATAAAAAAGAGTTGTTTCACGGGTCGCACATCGGAGCAAGAAAGATTGGTGGGTTTTCTTTCATGTAATGGACCTATCAAATGTTTGTTTTCCTGTTTAACGATTGATTAAGTGCAGAAAAGAGTCACTTGTGAAGGTTTCAGTTGCAACAATCAAAGCTTTCATTATTTAACATTACTTTTTTTACTGCACAATTATGGAGTTGAAGCCTAGGAAGGATTTATGATGCCAATTTGAGATGGCTGTCCCCCAATTATTAGTTGAGGCTAGTCTCCAGTTTTCTTTGGGTACTTACTGGTTGAGGCTAGTCTTCACCAGCAGCATTGTGCCCAATTTTTGCTCTTTAGTTGCTTTTTGCTCATTAAGGGAAATTGTTTTGTCATATGTTTCTCAGTAAATAGTAATCGTACTTTTCAGACTCTGGAATTCTGGCGTGAAGCTGAAATTCTTTCAAAGCTTCACCATCCCAATGTGGTGGCATTTTATGGGGTGGTGCAAGATGGACCTGGTGCAACACTGGCCACTGTGACAGAGTTCATGGTGAATGGCTCTCTTAGACATGTTTTGCTGAGCAAGGATAGGTAATATTTTGTTTTGTCTAGGATGTCGACGCATCCTCCTAGCTTCTTCATTTTAAATGTGTTTTGTAAATATGCAGGCATCTTGACCGTCGCAAGCGACTCATTATTGCAATGGATGCAGCTTTTGGAATGGAATATTTGCATTCAAAGAATATTGTTCATTTCGATTTGAAATGTGACAACTTGCTCGTCAACTTGAAAGATCCTTTACGACCTATTTGCAAGGTAATTGCTGATGGTTTAGCTGTTTTTTGAAAATCTCTCTGTGTGTGTGTGTGTGTGTTAAATAGTAAACTCCCAACACCACAACCTCAAGTGGGGGTCGAGTCCTAAACTTACGCTTTCAGGGAAGAGACATGCTACCAACCTGCAAAGCTGTTGGTAAATGTCTCTCTTTAGTTGCCCTTAATGTCTTTTAAATTCGCCCCCCTCCCCCCATGAGTGTGCACTTACCAAGTTCTGAATCAAGCAACTCTCTCTCTCTCTCTCTCTCTCTCTCTCTCTCTCTCTCTCTCTCTCTCTCTCTCTCTCTCTCTCTGTGTTAAATAGTAAACTCCCAACACCACAACCTCAAGTGGGGGTCGAGTCCTAAACTTACGCTTTCAGGGAAGAGACATGCTACCAACCTACAAAGCTGTTGGTAAATGTCTCTCTTTAGTTGCCCTTAATGTCTTTTAAATTCACCCCCCTCCCCCTATGAGTGTGCACTTAAAAAGTTCTGAATCAAGCAAGTCACTCTGTGTGTGTGTGTGTGTGTGTGTGTGTTAAATAGTGAACTCCCAACACCACAACCTTAAGTGGGGGTCGAGTCCTAAACTTACGCTTTCAGGAAAGAGACATGCTACCAACCTACAAAGCTGTTGGTAAATGTCTCTCTTTAGTTGCCCTTAATGTCTTTTAAATTCGCCCCCCTCCCTCTATGCATGTGCACTTACCAAGTTCTGAATCAAGCAAGTCAAGTGCTGCTCATTGTGCAGGTAGGAGATTTTGGCTTGTCAAAAATTAAAAGGAATACCTTGGTTACTGGTGGTGTAAGGGGAACCCTTCCATGGATGGCTCCAGAGCTGTTGAATGGTAGCAGCAGTAAGGTTTCTGAGAAGGTGAGGTAGTTCTTTTTATTTCTTAGGGAAAGTATCCAAAACCCGTGCTTATCTCGATTTTGCCTTTTAGACTGCAGTTTTCAATTTGGCCAATGTAAAGACTCAAGTTGACCAAGATTTTAAATCTAGGGATTCTGTCAATTTTTCCTTTAAATAATTAACAAAAATGATTTGAAAAATACTATTGTGCCTTTACCATTATTATTATTATTATTATTATTTATTTTATTTATTAAAAAGAGCCTCTGTTGGGAACAAAGTGGCCGTGAGCCACCCTTCAATTGTGTGGTGGCCGAATAGAGGTGGCTGCGAACCATCCCAAACAGAGGGGGTAGCTTGCGGCAACCCCCCACAAAAGAGGTGTCTTGCGGCCACCCTCCGATTAAAAAAACATTAATGGGAAGGGTGTACTAGTATTTTCACATAAATTTTGTTATTTATTCGAAGGGAAAATGGATAGAAGTCTTAGATTTAAAATTTTCGTAACTCATGTTTTAAATTGGCCAAATTGAAAACTGCGGTCTAAAAGGCAAAATCCGAAAATGCAGGGGAGGGTTCTGGAATATTTTCCCTCTTTCTTTCATTAGGAAGAAGAGGAAACTAGCTCAAAACTGGTTGATTCCTTAATATTTTCAGTAGAAGCAAACTAAACCTATGCCATCAGTTAGTTTTGAAAAATTCCTGCTTCAGGTAGACACCATTACACTAGAGGAAAATGAAATTTCTTACCTTAATCTGTTGTTATATGGTGAAGCTGTTTAGTGGTTGTGTTTATTTGTCGAAGATGGTTTTAGTGGTGTCTTTTATGCTTTTCATTTCTTATATATTGTGCCCAATCGATAACAGGTCCATGCACGTCTAATTTGCAGGTTGATGTGTTCTCATTTGGTATTGTCCTATGGGAGATTCTCACTGGTGAGGAGCCTTATGCCAATATGCACTACGGAGCTATCATAGGTTTGAAATAATCTCTCTCTCTCTCTCTCTCTCTCTCTCTCTCTCTCTCTCTTCCTAATGTCCTACCAGATTTTGCTTTTAGTTGGTGGGACAGGCATATGGGCTTCACTCAATTATGAAATTTCTTTTTCCCTGAAATTCGAGAACATACTTTAGCCACTGAAACTGCGTGCAATAGGATTGATGAATGGTCCCCTTTTGTGGTTTAACTTTGATTAAAGCATATTAGTTGACTTAAGGATTACGAGTTAATGGTTTAGAAGATGTTATTGAGGTGCACCTCAAGGTGACTTACACTAAAACACTTCAAAGTATTCAGTTTTATTTGAGTAGGTATATAATATGCACGTCCACCTGAAACGTGAAAAGCATCCTTTCAAAGCGTATCAAATGATAAGCTTGCTCTGTGGCGCCCTTTAGAAAAAAAAAAAAATTAAATTAAATAAGAGCAACTCTAAAGACGGTAAACTAACAGGGCAAGGAAAAAAGCTTTACTGAACAAATCAAAACATTATAATTGATTTGACTGGCAGCACAGCCCAATGTCCCAGGAGGACGGTGTTCAGAGACCTCACTTGCCGGTAAAGATTATAAGCAAATGATCACTTTCATATCAAGTCTCACTCCTGCCAGCTTTACAGCAGATAATCCCCTTCAATTTCTGAGTTCGATACGGGGCTCTATTTAGGGTTTCTTTTGGCCAAACCACTTACTGTAATTCTATTTTCTTCCGTTTGACATCAGCACTGCTCTTTGTTTTATTTAAGAACATGCTCATTTCTAATTTTATCTTTTCAAGCTTTCTTGTCAGTTTATTCTGTTACTTCCCTGTGATTTCTATGGTGTCCATCACCACCTTACTAGATAGGAAAAATATGATGGAAATATTTATCTTGACAGCCTCTTTTATTGCATTCAGGCGGCATAGTAAATAACACGTTGAGACCTCATGTGCCAAACTTCTGCGATTCTGAATGGAGACTGCTAATGGAGCAGTGTTGGGCCCCTGACCCGGTGGCCCGACCATCATTCACAGAAATTGCCAGACGCTTACGCGAGATGTCTACAGCTTGTCAAACTAAGCCACAGGGTCATCAACCACAGAACCAGGTGCCCAAGTGATGGCACCTGTTGATTCCCTTTATGGCATTTTGGCTCTTATCATGAATAGTGACGACGAGAGATGTTCATCTCATATACTCCATAAAGATTGTGTGTATTATATGAGCAGGGAGAAGGGGCTCCCATTTAGAGGGTGAAATTATAGGTTGGTTATATTATAAATCGTGATTGGTTAGTATGATTGTGTTTGAGAGAAACTGAAGAAAATCAGTTTATATGTAAATCTATTATTTGTATACATCCATACTCTGCTTTTGGTACTGTGTGAATAACAAATACAAAATTTTGATTATTCTGGAGAGCTGCTGGCTGATTGTAATGGCAAATTGTGCCTTTTTTTTTTTACTCTTACAAACAGAGACCAACTGTGAATCTGTGATATAGGCACTGACTAAGAGCTGGAAGTCAACTCTTCTTCCCAGTCATGGCACAAAAATGTTATACATAGCATACCTGCCCAACATTCAAGAGACTCTCATGAGGAACATGGAAGATCACACTGTTATCCCTACACATTTTCCTGAGAAACTCATATATATAATCTATGGCTATCTTCTTGTAGAATTTTGATCCGCTCCTAGCCTTCACTGCTGTGTTCCCCATTAAATGCACCACCCCAGCGACTCTACAGCTTTTCAAGAACTCTATCTCATCAACCTCGCTCTGTTTGCTTGTCTGACTTGAAGACATGACAGTATTGTTTGTATGCAATGGAGAGTCAACAAGCAAGATCGAGTCTGCTGATGAAATGTTGGGATTCACATTGAAGTGAGATTCATTGCCATTTTCATCTCTTGACTCAGTTTCCTGCTCATATAAACCATGCTCATCTATGTCTGAACACCCATCCATCAAGCTCTCAAGGCGGACAAACATGAAGAGGTTATCAAAAAGCTTACTCTCAAAATCATCATCTTTCTTATGGAGGTCGGTATAGCCATATCTCACAACACAACGGAAGATGTGGAAATTCTTGGTTCCTATCCTCTTCACAAGGAATCTCTCTCCTTCTGGGACTGTGTACACAGGAAGGTACTTCACACAAACAAAAACAACAACAGAATGGAGGGCAGGTAGGTTGGTGATTAAGTGGGAAAAAATGTGTGGCACTCCACTTGCTAACTCACTGTACACAAGTCCGACCCCGGGGACCCGGACCAGTCCTAAACTCGGGCCAAGCCTGAGAATCCATGCCACTGAAACCTTGGAGTGCATTTCAAACTCGTAGCGTTTCATTGTACCATAATTCCAAACATACATAATGATAAAAAAAGCTGCTGCAATGACAAGAGGAACCCAACCACCTTGATTGACCTTGAGGATTAGGGCAGAGAAGTATGTCAACTCCACTGCCAGTGATAAGGCAGTGAAGATCAGGACAATCATCCAATGGCAACGCCATACTAATAACATGATCAGAATCATAAGAAATGTGGTTACCAGCATCACTAACACAACTGCTGCCCCTGCAGTGACATGAAAAGTTATACTACTGATCAGAACAGACTCAAAAAGAAGCAAGGTCAGACAAATAACAAGAGTTTTGCCTAGCAGAATTAGCCCTAAGATCACCTGCATCATATTGATCACAATATGCCATTATCTTAAATATTTAAAATTAGATATGATAACAATGTCTCAACTGAGAGATGTAGACAACAAGTACACTGCTCTGCTATGCTGAGGGCATGTATCATGGGAAGTCAATGGGATAAAGAGATGTTACAAAGTAAGGAAGCAATACTGAATAGATGAAATGACATGGCGAATGTCATATCCATGAACATTTTCTTCACATCCAAATACATCCCCTTGGGCCTTGGTAACAATTCATTTATAACAAGACATCAGCAGAATGGAAACTGCATTCTTCTTGACAGTGTGAGATGCTGAGACGAATTCAGAATAGTTGGCTCTCTCACAAAGAGAGATTGATTTAACAGAATGAAAGACAAATGGATCGAATAAACTTCTCCATGTTCAAAAGAGGATAAACTTACCAGAAGCATTTCCAATTTGGTTTTGATCTTTGAAGCCAGCTGTCACCGTGACGCATAGAATCATGAGGATCCAATTAACATCGGGAATATATATCCGGTTAAGGAACTCCTTTGATGTATGAACAACTTTGACTCTTGGAAAACAGCCAAGTGCCACAGCCTGCTTGATCAATGAAAAAGTTGCACATATGGTGGCTTGGCTTGCAATGATTGCAGCTGCAGTTGCAACAACATATACTGGCCAATACAAGCTGCCTGCAGAACAATGAATAATCAGCATCTGAGAGACTGACCCTTGCCGCATAGAATGGAACATCCAAACCATTCTGACGACATTTTTTTTTTTTTTAAGTATCCCTTGAACTATTAAGCTGACATTTTTTAAGAGATTATCCCACAAACATTGTTCAATGAAATTGAATAAATTTCCAATTATACATGGATGTACCGTATTAGTTGCGAAACCCTACAACATTTTGGCTGCTACAAACTGATGAATTATTCAGAAACGCATATAATTGCAAAAATTGAGTTTTCTGAGATCAGCAAGGCAAAGAGACCTTTGATCTTTGCAAAGTATGATATGCTAGTGAACCTACTTTGCATTTATAGGAGAAAAAAATGCTTCATAATTACAAATAGCACCTAGAAGATACCTGATTCCTAGAATGGTCTTCCAAAATTTATGGCAAGACATCTAGAAGTTTCCAGGAGAGCAAATCTAATGATCCCATGAGTGCTTTGCATTAATATTGATGCTCTCTTTTACAAAAAATGACCATGAAAAGGACTAAAGTAAGACACGAGAGATTTCAATCACCTTATAAACCCCCCCCTCCCCCAAAGTGATTCAGATCTTTTGGATCAGAACAAACCTGGAACAGAATAATAAAATGCAGAAACCACGTGGTCTGAGTTTTTCATGAGGTAGGCAGCTTGTCCAGCGTAGGCTAACAGCAGGCAAGGAAATACAATTACCGTGAAAGCAATCTGTATGGCTGGAACTGGGAAATGAGAGAGGTCGGCAAAAAGTGCCTCTGTGCCTGTGATGGTTCATAACTAGTCACCCAACTCTGATATCAATTTTTTATTTTTTTTGGTTTTCTGTAATATTTGTGAACCTTAAAAGTGTAAAAAAGAGAAGATTAACTCAGATAACGAAGCTTACCTGTTAAACTAAGCATGACACCTCCCAAGGATGCCCAGCTATCTCTCCCTCCCCTTTTAAAATACCTATATATATAGACTGGAGAAAAGGCTTTATAGATGCTGCTGTCATACACGCAAATGTTGTGTATGCCAATACCTCCAATTAAGAGAAACCAGAGGAACACAATTGGTGAAAAGAGCCAGCCAACTTTATCTGTACCATAGTGTTGAATGCTAAACAAACCTACTATTAAAGCAATGGCAATGATCAAGACTGCATCTGTGGAAAAAAAGTAAATTATGTTATATAGACTTGTGATGACCAGGGAGAAGAAATCGAGTTGCAAATGCACGAAGCAACTGTGAAAAAAAAAAAAATCTATGATTCAGCAGCAATGAGATACCTTCACTCAACTTGGGGTGATCTATGTTAATCCCATCAACAGCCGATAGAACTGTAAGAGATAGTATGGTTAAGCAACTATTTGATAATTAAGGAAAGTATTCAGTAATACTTATATAGGCTGTAAAACCTTACATAAGAAAACATTAGACATATAGCGTGTAAAGGACATGTGCTGGATGTGAGAGAAGCATTACAAAAAGACTAAGTAGGGGAATATCAAATGCCAACCTCCCCTTAAAAGGTCTTAATTGGTAGGTTTCTGTTCAAAGGTTTTTGACACTTAATTGGTAGGTTTCTGTTCAAAGATGTATAAGTCAACATGACATGGCCACATGGGTAAAAAATTCTCTCAAGCTTAGCAAGTAACACATGCAAAGTTCAACACAATCTAAAATGTACAGTGTGTTCATATGCATTTCTGATTCATCTTAAGGCTAGACTGAAGATTTATAATATGGGAGATAACCAATAGGTAAAAGAACCAATTAAATATTGGAAACCTATGCACACTGGTATCTTTTGAACTGAAATATTATTTACTAATCCTTCTCTAAGACCTATTTATATAAATGTACTGTCCTACTATAAACAAGCTAAGTGCATATTTGATTATGGACAAAAATTTCGTCCAGACATCCCAATGTATAAAATGACGTGTCTATTTTGCATGTGAGAATCATTTTTTTTTTTTTTTAAATAGTAATGACAAAGTTGGAAGAGACATGCTTTTTTAATAAAATTTCTTTCAATTATGTCTTTGCTATTTAAAAAGCATGTGCTTTTTACATGTACAATAGACACATAGCATTTTTATAGGTAGGGTTGGAGGAAAACTGTGTCATTTGATTATTTGGCCTCTGCAATTTAGATATCTGATAATATTTCATTCTATGTTACATATAATAGTATCTGTACCAGATTTACATAGCCAACCTCCAGCGCACTATGAAGGAGATTATTCCTCGAACCTCAACATAATCTTTACAATGGAATTAAGGTATTCCATGGCCTTTTTTTGCTTTTTGTTTTGTTTTTTTTTTGGTCTGAAGATAACACCATGACTAAAGAAATAAAGGATGAACTCAATTGCATTTGTTGCGTTAACTATGTATATCAGAATCAAGATCAGTAAACCTAATTGACCTATGTATAAGGGAATGCATTGACACAATCTCACAGTGATGTAGGAACTATAAATTCATGACTGTCTAAGTCAAATTTATAGTAAGTACAGAAGAAACTCGTGACCATAATGGACAATCTCGAAATTCACTAATAGCTGAATTTAGGATGAACCTATTTATGAATGAATGAATTGACAAAGCTGAACATATTTAGTCCAACACTCCAAATCGATTTTAGGATAAACCCATTTGTTTCCTTTCTGTAATCTGCGCAAGCTTGATATAAATCTTTCATAGTATGAGCGTGTTTCATAACTAAATGTTTTTCTAGGATTTTGGTTGGAGAAGAGGACTTCAAAGCCATTTTTGTTTTAGTTGACGAATGCAAATGTGTACAAGGTTGTGTGTGTGCCTATCTGAGCTTGGGAGTTCCATTTCTTGTAGTCTTACATGCTCCTCCTTAAAACAAAGTTTTTTGTTTTACAATATAAGAAACACAGACAAACTCTCATGCACATAGAAACATGAACTTGTGTTTTGATATAATACGGTAATACCTAGAAGATGTGAGATAAATTAATCTAAAGCGCCACTCAATTAAGATTTCTAGAGTGTTTGAGAAAGAGTTATGTGTACCTATTTCGGTTTTGGTGCAAATAAAATGTGACAATGCAAGGATGCCAACTGTTACTTACACAGAAGACTAAAGCATGAATCTCAGCTCCTCTTTTAGGCTTGATATTTCCTCACTCCATTACCAATCATGAATCTTTAGCAAAATTTGTTTTCTTTAATTTCTTTTTTAGAACTTCCAAAAGCAAGAGAAGTAACTGGTCATGATGCTGTAAAGATGATCAGGATTTAAAGGTAGAGATTGAATTTTGTTTCCTCTATAATCTCATCCACTACCAAGCAGGGGCAGAGCTACATGGTGGCCTATTTTCCATATTTTTTTTTTTTAAAAAAAATACTCTTCTAATCCTTTGAAAACTATAATCTACAGTGATTCGGGCGGTTGGTGGCCCCTTTCGAGAGTTGCGGATCCTTGCTGCTGCATGAGCACCACCAATTTTTATTTTATTTTATAGTTTTACCCCCCAAATTCCAAATGCTAGTTCTGCCCTTCTGACAGGTAAATAAAAGACCACAAGGATGCATGAAGAAATGTACCTGATATAGCTGGAGTGAGGATCCCATCACCAATCACCATGCAAGATCCAACAAGGACAAGTACAAGAAGTGCATTCTTCCTAAATGCTCGTCTCTCCAGCCATCTCTTGGTTTTTCCAGCAAATGATTGTTCATGGAATGAAGAATGACTATATGTTGTTAACTCTTCATCAGTTCGGTCATAGTTAGGGAAATTCTTTATTTTTGCATGTCGACAGAGGAGTGAATAAAGAGCAAAAGTTCCACCTGCAGTATCAAACAGGTATACGTGCTTAATTCATCAAAAAGAAAGTTACTAGTTTTTAAGCTATGATACCATTGGAAGAATGCAGTTAAATCATTGAAGCCATTTCTAAATCAAGAATTTGTATTACATTTTGGACTTTATTCTAAAATCAAAAGGGGTGTCAAAGGATAATTCTGTGGCATATAGAAGCAACCCTGATCTAGAACTTTATGTGTTACCTCTAGACTTTTAAGATATTTAGTTTCTCACTACATTATGATCTTGGATAAAAAATTATTTTCAACTGTAAATTCGTTCTGTTCTTTCAGTACACACGATTGAGGTGGATGTCATACATCAAAACTAGTATCCATATATCCTGCATAAAATGCCTGATGTTAATGTGCCCTTGTTCTTCTTATTGGTAGCTAAAATGGAACATTATTACTTAGATATGCAGGAATAGAACATTAAAGAAGTTGCTAGAAAAGAACAATTTACCTTGACCATTATCATTTGCTCTACTCACAATGAAGACATACTTGATGAGTGGAACAAGAGTAAGGGAATATATAATCAACGATAGAACTCCAATCACATCCTCTGTTTCTGCAATTCCGTGAGGAAATGTATTGTAGAAAACATACAAAGGAGATGTCCCTAAATCTCCATAGACCACTCCAAGACTCTGGAATGCAAGTTGCATAAGCATTAGGGTTGAAATTTCCTAGAGGAAACAACACTGGATCAACAGGGAGAAGCTTTTTGAAAGTAACAATTAATACAAAAATCCTAAATCTCTCCAGCTTCTTCTTATTCTTCGGATGCAATCAGTGAGTGTCTCTATGCTATCTACAGCTCATGTCATGGAACTGCATGCTTCAAATATACAGTACTTAATTTTTTTTTATGACGAGGAACCCCTCCAAGTAGGGACAGAGCCAGAAGCTCTCATGGGCAAGAGCCAAGGGCTAAAAAAATTTGTTGGTAGGAGACAATAGGCTAATTTTTTTTTTGGAAGTGAGGGAGGGCCATGGTCCCTACCGGCCCCCCTAGTTCCGTCCCTGCCTCCAAGGAAAAGTTACTTCATGTACTCATTTCTGTCGGATAAAACTCAGATCTGTGCAAAGCGCCCCCTCCACATAGATCAGGTAAAACTCTGGCTTCGCCGGCGGACTAGCCCAAGAAATTGTTTTCACCCAAGGGGATTCAAACTTTAGACCTGGTGGAAATGTCACCAAGGCCAAGAGCCTTACCACTTGAGCCAACCCCTCGAAGTTTAGTACTTAAAAATTATAATCCATATACAATCAATACAATGCAGATTCGAAATTTAACGACTTTATTACGTTCCTTCCTATGGTTTTTTTTTTTCTTTTTTTTTTTTTTTTTCTACTTCAACAAAGTAGAATTGATCCATCATGTACTTATGATGTACTATTTTCATTTCCTCTTGGTGTAAACAATTCTTTGGGGCCGGCATGCAGGCAAAGCCTGAGCATTGCCCGATCCATGTGGAGAGGGCGCTTTGGGCATGTCTGAGGTTTATCCAACAATGATGGATACACGAAATGGTCATGCATGTTAATGTATTATTTACTCTCATAATTTTCATACGTCACATATTAATTATGTAACTTTCATGCATTATCCTCATAATTCTCTTATATTACATATTGATTATGTATCTCTTCTAATTCTCATATGTTATATATTGATTATGTAATTATTGTATTCATGGTTTTATTCAACTATAATAAGGTCATTTTATTATACAATTTCTATCAAGAAATAAGAGCAATAATGTAACCCTTTGAGCTTTACCCTGTAAACGTAGGTTATAGACCGAACCACGTAAAATTTTTATTCTTATTTTCTTTATTTTGCTTTTCATTTTATATTTCTATAGCATTATCTTTTCTTTTACCTCGGAAGGGTTTCTCTTAAAAAAAGAAGAAGAAGGGGGATGTACCATTTTCATGCTTCTTAACTTTTAAAGAAAAAGGTAGTAATTCATCCCATCTGTTTGGTAACCTATCAACATGAATATAACTTCTTATATGGAAAAATGCAAATGTACCTTGTTCCTAGACATACTTTTAAGCTTCATGGCTTCCTCATCCATTGGTTGATCAAGCTTCTGATCCAACTTCCACATACTACCTTTATGATCACCAGTTTCCTCGTCAATCCCTGTTCTTGAGGCCATTTTGCAACTCTTTTACAGATATGATTAATTCTGACCCTTTTTAAGCTTTACCCAATCAACGTCTCCAATATATGCGCCTATCTCTGATTACTCCGGCCAGACTCTCATATTCTCAATCCCCTTTTCCATTTTTCTCACAATTTCTTAATGCTTTTCCATTTTTCTCAAATGCCAACGAACCAAACTGTTAAAGCATTTCCAAAATTAGTAATTTAATTCGTGGTTTGAGAATGTTTTAAATGAAAGGTTTTAAATAGCTTTGAACAAATAGAGCCCCATGCGGAAAAAAGATAAAGTCAAGTTAGCATTTAAAAATGCCCATCACACTTCAAGCAAATGCTTGGTGTATGTATATGTGTGTATAATCTAGTACGGTTTGCACCGGATACGCACGACAGTGGCATGTAGGGCACTTGGTCTGTCAAATCATTCGATTTGATAGTTTGATCCAAACCATTGGAATACTTCTAAGGTAAATCCAACTGCCAGATTTACTGAACCATTAATAAACTAAACTTTTAAGATCAAACTTAATATGATTTAAGGTTGAAATCAAGTGATCGGTACTAATAATTACAATCTAACAGTTATAATTAAATAAACGTTAATAAATATTTAATCTAATGGTTAAGATTAAGTGTCTGTTAAGTTCTAATGGTCGGATTTCAATGACTTAGATACCCCAACTAGTAATCATATCATATCATATATATATAAAAGCCGAATTTTTCCTTAGAATGACATAGAATAGTGACACGTGGTATGAACCCATACTTTTTAGTGTCTAAACCGGTCATTTAAATACTGAACCGGTCTTTTAAATAAAATTGAACTGGTCTATTTAATCTCTCTCTCTCTCTCTCTCTCTCTCTCTCTATTAATGATACAAGTAGCCCCTCTCTCTCAATTAATGATATAAGTATGACTCTTTGGTATTTTTATATTTTTTGTTGAAATCTAAATATAACCGGTCTATTTAATCTCTCTCTCTTTCTCTATTAACGATACAAGTAGCCTCTCTCTCTCAATTAATGATATAAGTATGATTCTTTGGTATTTTTATATTTTTGGTTGAAATCTAAATTGTTTCCATTTTGTTTGTGAAATTTGTGATTGAACAATTCTTCATTTGAATGTTTATGAGATTTTTTTTTTGTTCATTTGCTTTTTCGAATGTTCAGAATTATATAGGATTGAAATATAATAGGTATCACACTAACATCAAAAAAAATTCCTACTAATTTTCTATTTTATATTTTGATAATCAAAATCGTGGTTTTCTTCTTGCTATTTTTCTTCTTCATACTTATTTTCATTCTAAACTACACCTATGTGAATAAATATTCTAACATGTTTTAATTTATATGAATTAAACTAAAAATAAGGGTCTTATGTATTAATTGATTTAAATGTTTAATGGGATATTTGTTTTTCTTTTATGTAATTTTTCGATTTTCAATTATTTTTTGTAAGTGTTATTCTGCTTTTGAAAGTCAAAAAATGCAAAATTTTATTTGATTATTGTGCACAAAAGGAATATAAATGCTTTTAAAACACTAAAGAGTTAATTAAGCATTAAATTTGAAATGTTTTTTTTTTAATGTTCAAAATTATATGGATTTTATTTTTATTGAAACATATCATATCATATCATATCATATCATATATATATAAAAGCCGAGTTCTAACTTAGAATTGGCCTAGAATTAGGACACGTGGCATGAATCCATACTTTTAAATATTGAATCGGCCATTTGAGTAAAAAACTGGCAATTTAAGTAAAACTAAACCGATCTGTGTATTTTAAGTAAAATAAATGGTGCATTTAATATGACTAATTAATTATCTTATATTGAATAAAAAATGAATAGAAACGTATTCCTAATCAAATCTCTTCCATTGAATAGAAAATGAATAGAAACATTTAATTTTGTTGTCATTAAATTCTCACTAATTTCTACCTCTCTCTTCCTTTAAGTAAAATCTTTTACTCTAACACTGCTTCCCCTCCCACTAAATGTCCATTACAAACTAAACCTCAAAAAGTCAAATGCCAGTTTTTTTTTCTTTGGGAAATGTCAAAAGTCACTTCAATATTTCTCGCTTTCTCAAATAAATATATGAAGTAATGGTTTGTGGCTATGCAAAACTGCAATGTTGTTTACATTACCGGAGAGTGGTGCTCAAAGCAAAGAGAGCGAAGTTTTTGCTATTGTTGGAACCTTTTTGTTTGTAATACTACTATAGCCTTTTTTTTTTAGTTTGTCTTTCAAGTTTGTCGGGGTTGTGTTCAATAGAATTGTAAATAATATGTTTGTATTTATTTTATGTGCTTCTGTTTTTCTGATTTGATTTTATATCCTTATTTTTGCATTGATAATTTATATTATTTTTTTTTATTTTTGTTGAAAAAGTAGTTTCTTTTCCGCTATATATAAGAATAATGGTCGAATTAAAAAATATTTATCTGACCGTAGTTTCTTCCTATACCTACAAATTTCTTTGGAACTGGAAAAAGTATATAAAAAAATAGTTATTTTCTATTATATTAGTGGTTATCATTTTTTTTTACTTTATTTTCTATGATTTTGTTCTCTCTTTACATTTTTTTTTGTCCCTATTTCCTAATTTATATTATTTTTTTGTTCAAATTGCTTTTTTCTTTTTCCTTTTCTAAATTTTACATTGAATTCAAGGAAACCATGGAAAGAGAGAGTTTACATTAATTATTGTTTTGAGTACGAGGTATGACGATTTTTTAATTTACATTGTTCACTGATTTTTTTTCCCTGTATAATGCACATTGTTAACGTGCTTAATTGATAGACAATATTGATTTTCAAGATTTCATATGAACCGGAAAAGTATATGAAAAAGAAAACTCTAATTTATTCTATAAGTATTTTTTATTTTTCATTTTTTGTCTATATTTTCTATGGTTCTCTTATTTCATTTCCTCTCTTCTTCTTTTTTTTCTTTATTTTTTTATGTAATTAATATATTATTTTTCATTCAAATTACTTATTTTATCTTTTGTAAATTTTACACTAAATTCAAGAAAATGATGGTGAGAGGGAGTTTCCTATGGTTGTTTTTTGTACGGGGTATGATGATTTTTTAGCGTATTATGTTTATTGAATAGCTTTTTTATTACTTTGTGTAATACAAAAAAGATAACACTATTATATGGACAGAAATTTCCTACAAACCGGTTTGTAGGAAATTTCTTATAATCCACATATAAGATTGACATGTGTTATTTGAAATGTGAGAAACATATGTTATTTAAATAGCATGTACTTCGTAAATGCTTTTTTAATAGCATTAATAAAAAAACATGTGTTTCTCACATGTTTAAAGGATACATGTCTTTTTTAAATGTGAGTTGTAGAAAATTTCCTATAAACCAATTTTTAAGAAATTTTTGTCCCTATTATATTATATTAGTGTTTTTCAGTTTTCATTTTTTATCTATATTTTCTATCCTTCTCTTCTTCCCTTTTTTTTTTTTTTTTTTATTTTATTTTACGAAACTGAATTATAAGGAAGAAACCCGCGCATAGCACGGGTTATGAGCTAGTTATTCAATAAAAGTTGAAGTGATTTTTTTTTTTTTTTTTCCCAAAACCAATTTAGGACAGATGAGCTAAAGAAGAATTTTATTTGGACTTTCAACTCATTAATGGTTGGATTTGATATTAGACTAAGTAGGACATAGTTTTTGGGAGTTGAATTATTAAGGTCTTGATTCATGGGAAGAGATCATTTTTTTTTATTTTTTTTTAAAAAAATACAATGAAAAACACAACTCATCTTATAACTTGACAGCACGTGTTGAGCTGTCAAGTAAAGTTAGAGCATGTTTTGGGGTTGCGTCGGGAAATAGAATTTTTAAAATAAAAAAAATCTTTTTAGAAAAAGCTTCGTTTTTAAGTTTGTTCTAAAAGTGTGTTTTGGTAATTTTTGAAGGAAAAAAGTTAAAGACAGTACTTTTGAAAATTTTTTTACCACACATACCAGCTTTTTCTTTGGCACAACTTTTTAGGTATTACAAGTACTTTTTAAGCTCTTTAAAGAATCCTAGGCATGCCAAAGAAGACCTCTGTCAAACTACTGTTGGACCACCACTGGGCCCCGCCTGACCACTACAGGACCACTATTGGACCACCACCTAAACTCAATTTTTTTTAGGTTAAACGAAAATTTTTAAAAACATATATATTGTGATTTTTCGTACGCCGAAAAATGTTTTCAAAACATTTTCTTGAAAAAATGATTTTCCTAAAAACTTTTCTGATGAAAAACATTCTACATTGATACAAATGGAGCATTTTAGGTAAATTTTGGTACGTCATGAGAATTTTGGGTAAATCCCGAAAGCCCTCTTCTATGCCTCAATTTCGAATTTGAGTATGGATCGATGATTGTTTAAGTTCAATTATTAATGCCAATCTATTAGTAGCTGGTAAATCTGTATAATTAATTGATTGAGGTTAATTTGGTGTTATAGACTGACATAGCCGATTGGGAGACTCTTGTTTGGAGGTGAATGATGAATTGAGAGTTTTGGCTTGAATTTTTAGGTTGATGATAATTTTCCTTTTGAGATTTTTGGTTGTCCAAATGATGGAAAGAAGATTTATTGAAGTATGATTTAATTTTAATAATTTATGATCATGTATGGTGAGTTAATTTGTTTTGATAAGTATTATTATTATTATTATTATTATTATTATTATTATTATTATTATTATTATTATTTTCTAATAAAATGAGCAAAAAGGAATTAATACAACCTAAATATTTTTGCTTGACATTGGACAATTTTATTTTATTTTTATTTTTTATTTTTACCTGGACTGGATAGAAGACAATTTTACCTGGATAAAAGTGTTAGAAATATTCAACATATTACTTAAACTAACATGCGCAGCGGAAAACAAATAAGACAGAATTCAGGCTTACCTCTAGCCATATTTGCTCAAGTTTTTCCACGATCCATCTAAAGAACAAGAAAAGATTATTTGAGGGATCTTCTAACCTATGTCTATGACTGTATTACCGTACTGATGGTGTACACAGGCTATTAATTTATAGGCTAGGTCAGGGACCTTCAAATATGGTAAGTACCGTATTGTTCCTCCCATCAAGGAAACAATATTATTAATTGATTTTAAATCAATTAAACGATTCCATTACGGTAATCTAAATTAATTAAATTACCTAACCGTAATACCGTATATTATATTTATAATAAATATAATAAATACTGTATATGTGGCATATAGGCCATATATGGAGATAATATCTTACATTCTCCCACTTGGCCTTTATGACACATGACCTTATGGTATTAGGTTCTTTAGTTTGGCCAATCACTTATGGAATCCTCCAACTCAGATAAGAAATGTTTTACACGAATCATGACGGTAAAACCATTATAAAATTAGGTCGTCCCTTCCATGTATCACAATGCAAAACACTCCTTACATGAGTACCTTATGGATAATCAAGCTTTATGAATGAACTTCTTATAAGTCATTCGGGTCTAACTTTATTTATCCTCATGGATAAAATAACAAATATGCACAAAATCTTTATTATAATAACTTTATGTCTATAAACCAAAAAGAGACAAACCAATTTATCCAAGCAAAATTGAATTAATGAGTTTCATATACTTCGCATGACTTTATTCTTTCTTTACCGGTAAACTTTAAGTCATGGGATCCGCAATCATTAATTCATCACTTATATGCTCAATAGACCCTTTATGTCTCTTAATATTATCTCTCGTACTGAGATACTTGATGTCAATTTACTTCTGCTTCTACTCTTTATTCTTATAAAAGAAGATTATAGTAGAATTACCGCAGAGTATCTTTATAGTCTAACTGTAAAATCGACAATATTGAGACTTTCAACAAAATGTCTCAACCATCATGCCTGTGTACTAAATTCATAGCACGCTAGAATTTTAGCTTTCTTGGTAGACGTAGCAACTATAGTCTGCATACTGCATCTTTAAGATATATCTCTCAATAAAAAGATATATACCCTAAAGTAGACTTTCTACTATCTACACAATCAGCAAAACTCAAATCTGAACAACTAACCACCTTCAAGTGGAAAGTGTATTCTTAGGTTAAGTTGTACTTCTTGGTTCCTTGCATATACCGCAAGACTTTATTTGCAGCACTTTATTGACCTAATATTCTTATTGTCAGTCATATGGTTGTGCATAATGCAGACGCTTTAAAAACTTTTCATCTGCCCTTATTCCAATACTTTTGGGACATTAATCTGTATTTAATTGGTCCCTCTTAATTGCTACTGAAGGTGCATAATCCTTCATTCTAAATCTTCCCAAAAACTTTTTCAATGTAGGCCTTTCGAGACAATGTTAATATACTTTATGTCTCTGTGAATCTCTATGTCAAAAGACATAAGAGGTTTCACTCAAATCCTTCATTTCAAAGTTTTGTGAAATGAACTTTATATAGCAAACTTAAATCACCACTTGCAAAAATAATATCCACATATAGGACTAGAAAGATTACTGTACTCCCACTGACCTTAAGGTATATATACTAATTAACAAGGTTTTTCAATAAACAATAAAACAATAACCTTGTAAAAAGTATATTACCAATGAGAGATCTATCACAGCCCATAAATAGAATTCTTTAATTTGCAAGCTTTCTGACTGTTATTTATAAAACCTTTTGATTGTTTCATGTAAACCTCATCTTTAAGATCCTCATTCAGAAAAGTTGTTTTCGCATCCATTTGATGTAGCTATAGATCAAAAAATGAGCTACTAATGTTATGATTATCTTGATGAACCATTCTTAGACACTGGAGAGAATGTTTCACGATAATCAATGCCTTCCTTATGAGTAAAACCATTGGCTACGAGTCTAGCTTGACTTTTGAGCAATGGATTTATCTCTTACTTCATGACACTGAATCTCAATGTGGAGTTTTCTCCACTCATTGTTATATATTTTTGTTAGATTATTATATTATAATTGTGATTTGGTGGCTTAGTGGTTTAACAGTTTCTTACAAACTCAAAGAGCAGTGGTTCGAGTCTTCTCCTCGGCAAAGTAACAGTTTTTTGATGTTTTTATTGTCTAAAAGAATTAAAACCGTAAAAACGCAGTTATGAAGACTCTAACCTATGCATTGGATGACATGAAAAGGCGCCTTATCCATCAGACCAACTGCTCTATTGGGTGTTGTGAAACGGTTAATAATATAAATATTGTAACTGATAGCAGTTACATGTAATGAAAAGTTATGACTTTTCACATGTGCCCCTTCAATATTTATAAATATAACATTCCTCCACCGATTTTACTGTTTAGATTTTCATTCTCAATTTTAGAAATTCACAAGTGAAATTGTAGGAATTCTCCAGAATTGCTATCTGTAGAATTTATAGCTTTGTTGTATCTTGGAGGCAATTTGCTAGCAACCTATTAGCAAACTCATTCCGAGTGGGGGCAAATATCGTCTTAAAGATAGCGATTCATCGTGCCTCAAAGCTATCTTTTATTTCAGATTTTTGTTCTTTCTCACAAAATATTTTCCTAACAATTTCAGTGTTTTTGTTTTGATTCTTCTTTTTATAACATTATTTTCTAACACTCATAGCATGTGAAAACAATTTTGGATCATCTTTATGTCCAATGTCAACATCAGACTCTAGGAGATATACAACATGATCACTAAGAATTGTTGATCTCCTTATTTTATAGGATTTTCTTAATTCTACTTCCTCTGCATTTCGCAATGGGAGAATAGATTTTAAACCTGTTCTGTAAGAGTTGGTTGTTCTAGAAGTGATTGTGGCTCGGGATAATCAATCTGATTTTCCTCGAATACAATCAATCATCCTCTATGAGGAGGAGATTTGGCCAACTCTAGTGCTTCCTCAAATTTCAATTTGTGTGAATGAACATTCCCACCAGGTTTCGCATCCTCTAGAAATTTTACAATCAACAACTCTAAGCTTATATGAAGGATAATAAAACATTAAAACCCCTTAAAGTTTACTAGATAGCTTATAAAAGATCCGCTGGTTGTCCTTGAATCTAATTTCCTTAGCCGAGGATTATAAATCCCCTCTTTAGCAAGGCAACCCTATATGTGTAAATAATTTAAACTTGGCTTCCATTTATTTCATAAAAGGTGTCTTAAGGACAACCTTAAATGGAATCCTGTTTAACATATACACAACGGTCTTCAAAGCTTTACTCTATGAGGGTAATAACAGATTAGTATTACTAATCATTTCCCTTTTTGTGTGTACCTACCTTAATACTCTATGCCTATATTAGATCTTATAATCTTCATATTGTCTCTCTTCTTCTTCCTTATAGGTGTTGAAAGTATTCAATACCCCATCTTTAATATTTAGAAGATAGAGATATATAAACTTTATATGGTCATCACTAAAAGAGATAAAAAATATCTCTGACCATTTAGGCAATGAGTATGAAAATGTCAACACCTTTCAATGTACATGATCTCAAGAATTTTAAAAGGCTCTCTTTGGCACCTCTAGTGGTCTTGTTGGTATGCTTTCCCTTATGCAGTCCACACAAGTACCAAAGTCAGTAAATTACTGACTTTTATTTTCTGTATGGAGATATATTTCAATCTCCAAAGCCATAACAAGAGCAATTTTTAAATTCTCAAAGACTCTACTTTACGTCAACATCAGTATGCAGAAACAAACAAATAATTTTGTTTCAAAAATTGGGATGTAGGTCAATTTTAAATAGACTTTAATTAAACCCCAACCAATATTCCACCAAAAAATAAGAAAAAATTTCAAGTTTAAAATAAAATTGAAATTTTTAACAAGCCAAACTAGAAAATAAATTTCTAAAAGATTATGGAATATAAATCATTTTTTAGGTAAAAAATATAACTGAATTTCAAAATTAACCTATAGATCCCAACAACCTCAAATTATAAACACGTGTTATTCATTTTAAAAAGATTCTGCATTTGTGTTGACAATGTGGATTGTTAAACCATAATCAATCCACAACATATTTAAATGAGTCACTAAAAGAGATTCACGACATACTAGATATATGAGATTTTCTTTATTTTAAGTCATTTCTTATATTTCATGCAATCTTTCTTTATATGCCCTTAATTTTCCTTATTGCATAAGAAATAGGTATCTTGATTGCCATAATACTTTATTGGCACCTTATTCTCATGCTATAAGTGTTGGGCATGATTGTATTTATTGGTCCTTCCCTTGACATGAGTAATCATGTGAACACTTTATGGATTCTCTCATATTCTTGAACACACATGGTTAGAAGTTCACTTACTAACCATTTATCCTTATGTGTGTTAAAAGATAAAATTCTACACTTAGAAGAGAGAATTCAAAAATGAAATAGACCAACAATGACTCAAAAAATCTCAATCTTTAGGGATTTAAGCTAAGCTATAATATCCTTCATTCCCATAATGAGATTATAAACACTTTAGAAACTGTAAAAGGTTTGTCTTTAAAGCTTTTTCTATTAGGGTGCTAGCCAAGTTTTGTTTGAACTTACTAAATGTTCATAAACAACATTTATAAAACTTTGACTCTAAAACATTCAGGAATAAATCCCTGATGACTTTAGTGACATGAGATTTCATGAACATCTAACTTAAGTGATTAAATCACTCCCACCGTTCATGCTTAATAATCTCATGTGGCGTACTTAATTCCGTGGGAGTAGGTGGTTTGTCCACACGGAGCACCAAATTTTTAACACCCAAATGAAAAAGCATATTAATATTTTTCAGTCAGAAAAAATATTACCTTAAAGTATTTGAATATAAAACTACCAAAAGTAGAGTAATATGAATAGCTGCAATGACCAAGAATATAAAAAATAAAAATACTTTAATGCTATGAAGTAACTTTATTTCAAATTGGCCAATGCCAATTTAAATAGTAAATAGTAAATTTTAACCTACCTGTGGGCAAAGGTTGCATCACGCATGAAATTTATTCTTTATTAATAAGACTAAAGCAAATATAAATATTAATAAATAAAATTCTCCGTACCTGTGGGCAACCGAGAGAAATTTTACTTTTAATACTAAATTTGTTATCTTATTCTAATTAAGTCATAAAAATAAAAACTTCCCTGTGGGGATAAGTAATTAAATTTATGAATTAATTACAAGACGATGTTAACTTTATTTTAAATTAGCCAATGCCGATTTAAATAGTAAATTTCAACCTACCTGTGGGCAAAGGTTGCATCATGGATGAAATTTACTCTTTATCAATAAGACTAATAAATTTAAATATTGAAAAATAAAATTCTCCGTACCTGTGGGCAACCGAGAGAAAATTTTACTTCCAATACTAAATTTGTTATCTTATTCTAATTAAGTCATAAAAATAAAAAAACTTCCCTGTGGGGATAAGTAATTAAATTTATGAATTAATTACAAGACGATGTTAATTTTTTCTATATGAAGTTCATGTGTATGATCTTTATGCAATTATTATAAAATCGAGATGCTGTTACTCTACCAAAATCATAATAATCACTCTGTAGTTTATGAACATTTAACAAAATTCTTTATGATGTTCTTATGTGTAATCCTGATGTAATTATCATTAAAAAATCGGGATGTTGTGGCTCCCCAAAATCATAATGATAATTACATGTATGTAATCCTGATGCAATTATCATCCAAATTTTGGATGTTGTGGCTCCCCAAAATTATTATGATAATTGCAACTTCATTAACATCTAACAACTTTATAGATGCCCCCTTAATAGCCCCAGGAATATAACAAACCAATACCTAAATGGGGTAAACAACATTTTTCAAGGTGCAACCAAGTGAGTTCCCAGGAAAGTGAGGGGGGTCACTTGGACACACTTAAATCCCAAGACTTTCCTAGCCAGAACTTTTCTAGACATTGCATTTTTGGATATCACTGTAAACACACCAGCGTATATGGTATTGTTAATTATTCTTAGGTCTAGGCATCAAGCAATTTATATTTAAACAATATAAATTTAACAATTAAAAAATATTCCTCAATTTATGTATTAAAGAAACAATAATTTTAATACAGATCAATGCAAATCATAAGAGAAATAAAATTGCAAACATAAGGACATAATAAAACACATGGCTCAATGTTTTAGTAAATGGCCTTAGCCCTTTACACTTGGTCAACCCAAGTTCTAAACCCCACATGAGCCTACTATTTTTAATTTTATTTAAAGGCTACTGTAATGGGCTACTATATTGGGTTGGGCTTTTGGGTCACAAGACTCCAAATGGGCTACTGTATTGGGCAATTAGGTCAACCCACTTAATCGGGTCGGGCCTCTAGGTCTATGTATAGTGCTGGCTCAAATTGGATCAGCCCACTTAAATGGCCAAAAACTGCATGGGTTTTAAAAAACCCTACCCGAAAATATATTCAATCCATAAACCTTAATGGGTCGAAACCCTACCCGGTCACCAACCAACCCGACCCGTAATGTTCCAGATGGGTTAAAAACCCTAAAAATTAGAACCCTAGCCGCCACCCCTTTATGAAAATATCCATATCAAGATTATGGCAACTCAAAAATAGGCAGTATATCACAATACACAGAATAGTGATAATAATAAAAAAAATTGCCATATCAAATTTATGAGTTTTCAAACGTATGTGAACAACAAATTTAATTGTATTCACAAAACATCTACTGGATTGAACAAAAATATGTTCACAAAACTATGATTTAACAACCGAACGTGAACAATAAAAAACAGACTATGTTCACAGAAATTATGGATTCAACAAAAACTTATTGCTAAGCAAAATAGCATAGAACAAGAAAAGATTATTTGAGGGATCTTTTAACCTATGCCTATGACTGTATTGACGTACTGATGATGTACACAGGCTATTAATTTATAGGCTAGGTCAGGGACCCTCAAATATGGTAAGTACCGTATTGTTCCTCCCATCAAGGAAACAATATTATTAATTGATTTTAAATCAATTAAACGATTCCATTACGGTAATCTAAATTAATTAAATTACCTAACCGTAATACCGTATATTATATTTATAATAAATATAATAAACACCGTATATGTGGCATATAGGCCATATATAGATATAATATCTTACAAAAAGGACAGCTTTACCTGAACTTGAGGCAGAGGACATTTTTAACTGAATTTGGATAGTTTAACGATTAATAAGGCTTAGAGATCTATAATTAAGAAATAAAAAGGAGAGGTGGCTAGATAGATAACAAATTATGGACAAATGTAGCATTGTCCTAATTTATTAAGATTAAAGAATTTTCTCTAAGTAAGATTACATTGTAAATTGTAGGGTTTCGGTTAAAGGGCCCTTTTTTTTGTTCTTTTTTTTTTTTTTTTTCATTTGATGGCATCAAGATATTTAGGGAATTTTAGAGAACATTTTCTAGCTAGGCTTAAGAGGAAAGTGGATACAACTACACATTATATATTGAACTCTAACAATTTTTTTTTTTAAGATCAAACATTGGATATTTAGAACCCACGTATAGGAAAACAAATCTTATATATATATATATATATATATATATATTTTCTAATTAATAAGGCGGGAAGGGGTGACCAGTGTACAAGATTTGTGTCAAGAGTTGTAAAACAATCATTTCTTTTACTTATTTTTAAATTTTATGCCATGAATGTTAAATTATGTTTCTTATGTTACTATAAGAATTCTTTATTTATTGTGATTATATTTTGAGAGGTAAAGTTTATATGCCATTTTTAAAAAGTTTTAAAGTAGATTTTTAAAAACATTACTCATGAAATGGACTAAAGTTAACCAATATTCATGAGATGATCTAAAGATAAAGTTCTAAAGTAAAGAGACCAACTCATGGAATGGTCTAAAGTTAACCATGGATAATCTAGAGATGAAGTTTTTAAGTTCAAGCTATAGTGAAAGTTAAAGTAAAAAGGGGGTATTTTCATTTCAAAGATTTAAAAGAAAAGAATCCATTTTGCTTAAAAAGACAATTTATTTCAGTTACAATAAAGCGTAGATTTTATTTAGTGTGATGTGAGCTCTACTTTTTCAGAAATGAAGGAGATCGAGTTGTTTATTTTACAAATATTATACTCTTAAAGGATAATTTACCTCTTAAAGTTTTACTATCAGAATTTTACTTATGTATAATGTATGTGTTATATATATAAAGTGATTTTCTTGAAAGATAAAGTAAAGCATTTTTACAGCCGGACCAAAGGTACAAAATTTATAGTTATCATCGGCATACCGTGTAAAGTCAGATATAGTTGGCCTCACAAGAGACGAAAGGGGCTAGAGAAAACTCTAGACTAAAAGAACCCGAAGGTGAAAGCTTTATGAGGAAGGGAGAAGAGTAGGGAGAGGAGGAGGAGGGAAGAATGAGCTTCCAAGAGAAGGTTTTCACAAGAGAGAGAAATGAGCATTTTAGAGAACATCGTGCTATTGTTAGGATCCATTTTCTTGATCTTACTCATATTATATGCTCAAATGACACTTGTGTCGTTACCCTAGCTGCTCCTCATAGCTTATTTTTAAAGTTCTTACCTTTAGAGTCTGTGTTGAGATTGTGAACTTAAAAAGTGTTTTTAGTATATAAAAGTTGTGCGAAGAAAAAATATGTTAGTTCTGTAAAACAAAAAAAAAAAAAAAAAAAAAAAATTGAAAAATACTTTTTTTATTACTTTTTTACTCTAAAAAGGCCCAAAACTACGTTTAGTTTTATTTTTCAACACAATCCCAAGTAGGGTATTAAACTAATACAAACCTTAGTTAGAACTCATCATTGAAAATATGCATGAGGAGTGTGCCCAAAAACTTATATACACAAGGTTAATATTGTACTTAAACCATGTGAGATGTTCTTAGGATCATAACATACCATCACGCTCTGCAGTTGACATCTACAGTGGCCCACCCTATCGACATTGACTCGATAGTAGCCATTTCTCTTTTGGAGGGGTTCCACTCATCAATCAATATTCAATGACTTAATATTATACTCATGCATAGTAGTACCAAAACATTTTAATTCATGATCAGGCTACGGGGTCACCCTCTCTGTGACTTGATCACAAAGCCACAACTCATTCGATCCTATACTCAACAAGCTGCATCTGATCCCATATTTGACGTGGTGGCTGGTTCTAATACCAAATGATACAAACCATAGATATAATTCACCTTTGAAAACTAGCTTGCAAGTAAAGGGTGCCTAAGAACATATATACACATGGTTAAGATTACAGTTAAGCCATGTGAGACACTTGTGATTGTAACATAAACTATTAATTCAAGTAAACATTGAAAAATGTTAGAATTCATTCTAATGTCATTCTGATGTCCTTCTATGCTGACATGGTACACTGTCTTTAATAAAGAAAAACTACAACTTAATTTCTCTCTCCTGTTTTTATTAAAAAATACAAAGTGCTATATTAGCATAAAATGACTCCAGAAAGACATTAGAAAGAGCTCTAACATTCCTCGTAAACATTTAGGTTTTTGAACACAATACCTGCGTTGGACACCTAGTATAATATAGTCAAATGTTTCAATAAATACCATGTTCCTCCACATGCCTAAGAATTTGTACACTCTGAATCGCAAACTACATAGACAATAAAGGAACATGCCATCATTCCCATTCACCAACTGTTGAAAAATATTTCTAGCAATGGTTGTAAATTTGTAATGAAGTTTTGAAACCTTAACATTAAAATCTCTACGAATCTACTCTCTCAAATGCTGATGGAGGTCAGGTGGGATCATCTCTAAGATTGTGTATTGGGATGAATGTCTTTGTTTGGACAAAATCCCTGTTGTTTGTTTGGGATGCACCAATACTCCACCCACAGTTTGCCTTGCATCAGTTGTCACCTTAATCTTATCAACTGAAACAACTCGTATTAATTTCTTATAAGAAAATAGCGGAATAATAAAATTGAGACGAAGAATTTCATTTTGTTCGGTTTATAAGCTACATCCACAAATTAAAGCCTTAATGCTACATTTTGCTCTTATTCACTTGATGATATTACAATACAAAATACATACTCCTAATTATAGGAGAATTGTGATAGATAAGTTGATTTGATTTCCTGTTATTAGAAAGAGGAGTTGCAGAGGCCACCTACCTTGGGCAAGTGGATTCCTCATTTTAGGCTGTCCGGGGTAGATGAACCCCGCAATCCCCTCTTAGATTGTTCAAATTTTTATAAAATTCGGTCACCCTAATAACAGGAAATCTCAATCCAAGAAAACCCTTGGTTTAAACAAATTTAAACACATAACAATAATAAAATTACTAAATTAATCCCTAAGATTTAGGCCTTTCTAAAATCGATCCCTGGATCTAAAATCGATCCCTGGATCTAAAATCTTTAATTTTTTTTTTCCCCTGCTTTTTGCTGAATAAGAAATTCACTAAAAGAAAGAAAGGTCCAATACATCAAGAGGCAAGGCAAGGCTGCAAGCAGCCACTCGAAAACACTTTTGGTTGATTACAAAAAGGTTAAAATCATACCTAAAACTGATGATAAACAAACAAAAAGATAGATCCCGCTAACTCAGTATGTTCTCTGGAACACCCCCACTTTTCAGAAAGCTTCTTGTTGTGGTATGAATACTTGAAATCATTACAGCCAATTTGCTTGTATCTCACATCTGTATTTTATAGATAATATATATATTCTCAGACAGATTCCTCATCCTTGATAGCAGCCCCATGGATACTGTTATTCCTTTAAATCTAGATATGGTAAAGGTGAGCAATGTTACCCCTCTTCTCACCAGAGCTCACAAAGTTGATACTGGCATCAACAAATTACAATGAGTATGGAGAGAACCAGCGCATCATACATATAATATCTGGCCAACATTCAGGAGACTCTCTTGAGGAACATTGAAGATGGCACTGTTTTCCCTGCATATCTTCCTAAGAAATGCATATATGTAATCAATGGCTATCTTCTTGAAGAACTTTGAATCCCTCCTAGCCTTCACTACTGAATTACCCAATATGTGCACCACCCCCACATCTCTACAAGTATTCAAGAATTCTAACTCATCAATCTCAATCTGGCTGCTTGCTTGACCGTACGACCTGATGGTATTGCTTGCATGTGATGAAGAATTAATGGGCACAATTGAGTCCTCTGATGAGACTGTGTTGCCATTATCATTCTCGAGGGTGTTGCCTGACTGTGCGGTTTGCTCATCAACTAAACCAGACAAGTCTGAGTCTGAACCCCCTTCCATCAAGGACTCATACCGAGCAAACAGGAAGAGGTTATCAAAGAGCTTTTTCTCAAATTCATGATCTTTCTTATGGAGGTCTTGATAGCCATATCTTGCAACACAACGGAACATGTGAAATTTTTTGGGTCCAATCCGCTTTACAAGGAACCTCTCTTCTTCTGGGACCTTGTGGACAGGAAGGTACTTCACACAGACAAACACAACAACGGAGTGAATTGCGGGTAGGTTGGTGATGAAGTGGGAAAAGATGTGGGGTACTCCACTTGCAAGCTCAGTGTACACAAGTCCTATCCCAGGGACCCGGACGAGTCCTAGACTGGGGCCAAGCCCAAGAATCCATGCCATTGAAACCTTACTGTGCAACTCAGTCTCAAAGCGTTTCACTGTACCATAATGCCAAACGTACATGATGATATAAAAGGCTGCTGCAATCACAAGAGGTACCCAACCACCTTGATTCACCTTCAGTAGTACAGCAGAGAAGTAAGTACACTCCACAACCAGTGATAATCCAGTGAAGATCAGCACAATTATCCAATGGCAGCGCCACACCAGTATCATGATCAGAGTCATAAGAAATGTGGTTACCAGCATGACTATCACAACTGCAGTCCCTGTTGTGACATAAATATGTTACTGAATGCAATCTTTATTTGGGTAGCAAAGCTTGAAAGGGAATCATTAGTCATGGAGGCAAAGTTAAATTCAAGAATAGACAAAGTTGAACTAGATTTGCCAGGTAGAATAACCCTAAAATCACCTGCTTCACATCATTCACTGGATACTATTCATGCAAGAGACTGGTTCAATTTATTTGCAAAAGAAAAAACACAAGAATGATACAGGAGAAAAAGCAACAATTCTACAAATAGAAGATGTCAGTATACAGAAATTTAATGGGACAAAGAGATGGGATAATACAATAAATTATCAGTGAATAAATTACATGCGAAGATAGTTGATACAAAGATAGTTAAACTTGTCATTTTCCATAAACATAGATGATATAGATCGTACCGCATTCGACTTCATGAAGGAAATAAGAGAAAGATGTGCGCGTTCAAACGAGAGCCTAGGCCCATTCAAACGAGGCTGCTGGACGAGTTTAGGACGGGCTTCCAGGGAGTCTCAGACGATACCCATTCGACCGAGGAGACTTCCCGAGAAGCTCGGTCAATGGACGGTCGATGCCCATTCAACTGAGTGTTGTATCTTCCAACGATCCAAGACGTTCGGTCGCTAGCCGGTCGAAGCTCATTTGACCGAGGAGTTCATCACAAAGTTTCGTTCGTACGCAATTCGGCAGTTTCGTTTTATTTCGCTTTCCTAGTAGGGTTGGGACTTGTTTTTCTATATAAACTCATTTAGGACTGCCTTAGCCACATTTTATGTTTATTTTTCATCAGTTTTCAATAAGAAACACTCAAAGGCTGAGTTTTCTCATATTTTGCCTCAAATCCTTGATGTTGTTCTTGGTTTTGGGAAGGGTTGTGAGTTTTGTGTTTGTTAATTATGTGACCCACTACGCCATGTTACATCAATTGGTATTAGAGCCAAGTTTCTTTCTAATCATGGCGCGAAGAAGAGCACATGGAGGAGGAAATAGACATGCAACTATTGGTGATGTGTACGAGTGTGAAGAAACAATACGTGATGAACAACTGACAGCACGTTTGCAGCGCTTGGAGGAGCAAATTGATCGGTTTGGTGATTAGCTTAAATGACTTGGGGTCAAATTGGTGTACTATCAGAACAATTTGCCACCATGGGTAGGCCTAACGGTCTTCGCCGTCAAATGAATCCTCATTTCGCGGATGAAGATAAGTATAACGACGAGGATGAACCTATCAATCCGTTTGCGGAGAATCACGTGGTGCACAATCACACTAGCATATGGGAGTCAAGATTCAAACTTGATATCCCGGAATTCCAAGGTGGATTTCTATATATATTATTAAAAAACTCTACAGTGCTTATCTTATCAGCTATGATTTTATATGAAAAGTACATCTTTTTAGAAAACCCTACATAGCTGTTATTATAAACATATGTTAGAGATATTTTCTAAAAAGAAGGCTCATAATAAATGGTGTGATTTCTAAACTTACTGGGAATTTGGACTCATGTATCCTCTTGTGAAATTGTGGTAATTCTACAATTTCATAGATGTTGCAAGAAATGAGGCGGAGGATGAGGATCCCTACTTTATCTGAGGTTGACAATAGTCTCCCTTTTGTTATAGACTAACCTGTCTTCGTCTATTTAAGATATATATTTTTCTAATGTGTTGTCTATGGCACTTTTTGACATACAGTGTAGTAGTGTGTATTCTAAAACGTAAAAGCACATAGTAAATATCTGTTTAATATAAATGTTTTGTCTAGTAGCTCTAATGTATTATGAGAGGGTTATCTAAGATATGTATTTAAGATATGTATTCCGCTGTAAGTTATAAGATGTAGTAGCGTCATGTGAAAAATGAGATATTTCCATTGCGCCCTTGTTTTAAAGGGCGGGGCGTTACAATTGTTGTAGGGAAAGTCTTGGATTTCAAGGAGGCACTTGATGATCGAAGAATTCCTTTGTTGGCAATCAAATTTCGGGGAAGAGCTGTTGTGTGATGGCAACAACTAAAGCAAAGTAGAGTGCAGCAAGGGAAGGAGAGGATCAATAGTTGGGAGAAACTATTGAAGCACATAAGGGCCGCATTCTTTCCCCATAATTGTGTGAGGACCATGTACCAATAACTACAGAATCTCAAGCAAGAGGCAAGGTTCGTGGATGATTTCATGGCGGAGTTCTACAAGTTGGTGGCACATGTGGATTTGGCGAAGTTAGATAATCAATTGGTATAAAGGTATATTGGAGGAATGAAACAACAATTTCAAGACGCCTTGAATTTTTTTGATCCTCTTAATATTTCTGGAGCACATCAAAGGACCTTGCATTTAGAAAAAACGTTGTCTAGGAGGTATTGGGAGTAATAACCACCCTAATTCCACATCCCCCTACACATGGTGCAAATCCACCACCTACACAAACTAGAGGGTAGCTGAATGTGCAGCCTAACAAGGCAGCCTTGACTAGTGCCCCAACACGTTGCTTTAAATGCGGTGAACCGGGTCATAGAATGGTGGAATGTAGAAAGGGTGACCAGTATGGAAAAGGCCTATTGATTGAGTCCAGGGAATCTGGGTATGATGCCTTGGTTGATTTTGAACAAGGGCCTGCAGTTGATGCTGAGGAGCCAATTGATAAGAAACTTGTCCAGGGGAATAAGGGTCCTTTGTTGGCAGTTAGGAGGGCATGCTTAACAACCTGTAAGACTAAAGGGGAAGATTGGAGGCGCAACAATTTCCAATCTACTTGTACAGTGGGAGGGAAAGTGTGTAGGCTCGTGGTTGATTCAGGAAGCTGTGAGAATGTGGTGTCTGAAGAGGTCGTGTAGAAGTTGGGGTTGGAGACAGATAAGCATTTTAGTCCTTACCGGTTGGCGTGACTCAAGAAGGGAGGTAACGGTTTCTAAACGTTGTCTAGTATTCTTTTTTAATGTAGTTGCCATGGATGCTTGTCATCTTTTATTGGGTAGACCATGGCAATATGCAAGGGCTGCCATGCATGATGGGAATAACAACACATATAGCTTCATGTTTGATAACGTGAAAATTGTACTCCTACCAAGCAAGGAGGTTGAGCATAAACCCTCAATTAAAATCTCTTAGCAAGGAAAGAATTTGTTGATGAGATGCTTGCTTCCGGAATTGTATTTGTATTTTTGGGCAAGGAGAGTAGTAAGGGGGGAGTAGCACCGGAACCAATTAGGGGTTTATTGGAGGAGCTTGTTTCTGTGTTCCCAAAGGATTTGCCGGAGGGGTTACCGCCTTTGCGAGACATACGACATCAAATTGATTTGGTGCCGGGTTCTAACCTTCCAATCTCCCCTATTACCACTCAAGTCTTAAGGAGCATGAGTTGCGGCATCAGGTGGAGGCCTTTTTGTCTAAGGGCCATGTCAAACAAAGCCTTAGCCCATGTTCAGTTCCAGCTTTACTCACACCCAAAAAGGATGGGTCACGGCGGATTTGTGTAGACAGCCAAGCCATTAACAAGATCACAGTGAGGCAGGTTTCCTATTCCACGGTTGGATGATGTGTGGATCTGTTGAGTGGAGGTACAGTGTTTAGCAATTTAGATTTGAAGAGCGGATGACATCAGATTAGGATTCGACCTGGTGATGAATGGAAGACAGCATTCAAGATGCGAGAGGGTTGTATGAATGGTTGGTGATGCCATTTGGTTGTCTAACTCCCCTTGTACATTCATGAAGGTGATGAATCAGATCTTCCAGCAGGTTTGTGGCGGTCTATGTTGATGATATTCTCATTTATAGAACTAACATTGATGAGCATCTTCAGCATCTGCGCGAAGTTCTCATGGTGTTGCGCAGGGAGAAGTTCTTTGCTACCACAGCCAACTAGCAAAGTGTTCGTTTATGACGGATTTTGTTCTATTTCTGGGCTATGTGGTGTCAAAAGATGGTTTGTCAATGGATGAGTCAAAGGTTGCAGCTGTCAAGCAATGGGCATTACCTACGACATTGCATGAGGTGCGGAGTTTTCATGGTTTGGTGCCATTCTATTGGTGCTTCATTCATGATTTTAGCACAATCATGGCGCTGATCATAGATTGCATTGGAGCTGGAAAATTCCCTTGGAGCGATGAGGCAACCGTGGCATTCAAGCGGATTAATAAGAAGTTGAGTTCCATTCTTGTTCTAACATTACCAGATTTTTCACAACCATTTGAGTTGCATTGTGATGCATCAAAGGTTGGAATGGGAGTTGTTCTGAGTCAAGGTGAAAGATCAGTGGCCTATTTCAATGAGAAGTTGAGCGGGTCAAAGCTCAACTATAGCACTTATGATGTGGAGTTATATGCCTTGGTTCAATCCTTGAAACATTGGAGTTCGTACTTGGCGTACAAGTTAATCTTGTATTCAGACCACGAAGTGTTGAAGCATCTTCATAGCCTAGATAAACTTTCATCCAGACATGTTGGTTGGGCGGCGTATGTTCAACACTTTTCTTTTGTGATCAAGCATAAGTTGGGAGCTGTGAATAAGGGGGCAGATGCGCTTAGTAGGAAGGCGACTTTATTGACCACAATGAGGACTCAGATACTTGGGTTTAACTTATTTAAAAATTCTTTATCTATTGACCCATATTTTGGCTCTATCGTGAGTGACATGCCAGATGGGTATCACGATGATTACGCTATACATGACGGGTTTCTTTTCAAAGGAAATCAATTGCATTTCCCTGAGGGTAGTCTTCGCTTGAAGATTATTCAAGAGCTACACAATGAAGGTCATGTGAGACGTGACAAAACACTGAAACTTATAGCAGATCAGTTCTATTGGCCAACCATGAGGAAAGAAGTCGCAAAGTTTCTGGAGGGATGCTGGATTTGCCAAGTGTCCAAGGGTACAGCCACTACTGACGAGTTGTACATGTCACTTCCCATTCCGGATCAACCGTGGACGAACGTCAACATGGACTTTGTTTTGGGATTACCGAGGACACAAAGATGTAATGATTCCATCTTTGTTGTGGTTGATTGGTTTTCTAAGATTGCTCATTTTATTGCTTGCAGTAAAACTTCTGATGCGGTGAATGTAGCTCAATTGTATTTCTGAGAGGTTTACCGACTCCATAGATTGCCATTGTCCATTGTTTCTGATCGGGATACTCAATTTCTTAGCCATTTTTGGAGATGTTTGTGGAGATTGTCCAACACAAAGCACAATTCTAGTTGTGCCTATCATCCTTAAACCGATTGCCAAATGGGGGTGGTCAACCAATCATTGGGAGGTTTGCTTAGGAGCTTAGTTGGTATCATCTCAAATCTTGGGATCATAAGCTATTTCAAGCTGAGTTTGCCTACAATCAATCTACAGATAGGAGCACCAATTTTTGTCCTTTCTTTATTGTATATGGAACTAATCCTGGTGTATTGTTGGACTTGGCACCTATTCCTGATTTGAAGTGGGCGAATGCTAAAGCTGAAGATTTTATTGGTTAGATTCAGGAAGTTCACAAAGCTACAGTTTAGAATAAGTGCTGACAAAAAACGGCGTTTCATGGAATTTGAAGGAGGAGATTTTGTGTGGGTTGTATTAACTAAGGATCAATTTCCAGTGGGGGAATATAATAAGCTTCCGGCAAGAAAGATTGGACCATTGGAGATTATGGAAAAGATAAATCCTAATGCATACCAACTTTTAAGCTTCCAAGCACATTCAGACGTCCCATGTGTTCAATGTAAACATCTTGTTCCATACACAAGGAGACTCATCTAATGAGGATGCAAATTCGAGGGCGGATTCTCTCAAACCCGGGGAGGATGATGTAGATCAAATTGCGTTTGACTTCATGAAGAAAATAAGAGAAGGCGTACGCGTTTGAACGAGGCCTTTGGGTGAGTTTAGGACGGACTTACAAGGAGTCTTGGTTGATGGCCAATAGATGCCCGTTCGACTGAGGTGACTTCCCAAGAGGCTCGGTTGATGCCCATTCAATCAAGTGTTGCATCTTACAACAACTTGAGATGTTTGGTTGAAGCTTGTTCGACTGAGGACTTCATCACAAAGTTCCGTTCGAACAGGACTTTTGCCCATTCAAACATGATTCGACGGTTTTGTTTTATTTCGATTTCATAGTAGGGTTTGGACTTGTTTTCTATATAAACTCACTTAGGATAGCCTTAGCCGCAGTTTATGTTTATTTTTCATTTGTTTTCAATAAGAAATACTAAAAGGTTTTTCTCTTATTTTGCCTAAAATCCTTGATTTTGTTCTTGGTTTTAGAAAGAGTTGTGAGTTTTGTGTTTGTTAATTCTACGACAAACTACACCATGCTGCATCAATAGTCCTATCCGGTCCATCCCTTCGGTAAATATTCACATGACTATGGGAAAGTCTAATTTGGAACCTTTATTATCATTCCAGTACTAAACCCTCTCTAAGGAAGCATTACTTTCTATAAGGGTTAGCAAGTAGAAAATCAGCTTCGAACAGCGAAAGTCTCTCAAAGACGAAAACAAAATCTGATTCACAATGCTGGCCCAAAATTTTGAACCAGCAACAGAATATCTTATATGATATTTGAGCCTTATAAGCAGATCTTCAACTAAATCAGGAGATTCCAAACTTTTAATTATTCCATCCACAAAATACGAACTTTATTCATTCATGTCACATCACCAGTGCTCTGAATCATGATCTCCAAACTTGTTTAGAAATCTACAAGCCCTTATGTCCCCAGTTCCTGTTTTTCTCCTCTTTTTTTTCCTCTCTCATCCCTCTTTTTCCTTGGGTACCTCATATTAGTTTTGAATGCTTTACACTTGCCAACATTTACCCAATGCAAACTCAATTTTCCAGTGGTTTACTCACCATTTTAGCAACTTTATCCAGCTGACGTTTATCTTTCTTTCAGGCCTAAGACTATGCTTTATATATAGTATTCTAATTTTAATTTTATTGTAATGGAGTTCTTCTCAGAATTTGATCGTGAACTAACAAGCAAGATGTAGAGCCCCACACAAACAACCCAGCCCCAAAGGATCCACCTTAATCTGTTGATGGACCATAAATACAAAATTAATTTGGTTAAACATACTTCTGATAATTGATCCAAACAATCAAACTGAGTAGATGACAATCTAATGCAAGGATTCCAACTATAAACTATTCCGATCCCACATAAGAAAGTTTTACACACTAAAATAGTGGGAAACCAAATGAGTTTGGACCATATGACTAATCAAGATCCACCACAAGATTGAAATCCATTAAACGTGTTAAAAGATCCAACAGAGTATAGACATACCAGAAGCATTTCCAATTTGGGTTTGATTTCTGAATCCAGCTGTCACCGCAATGCAAAGAATCATAAGGATCCAATTAATATCTGGAATATATATCTGGTTAGGGAACGTCTTTGAGGTATGTACAACTTTCACTCTTGGGAAACAGCCAAGTGCAAGGGCCTGCTTAACTAATGAAAAGGTTGCAGATATGGTAGCCTGACTTGCAACAACAGCAGCTGCAGTTGCAACAAGAAACACTGGCCAATATATGCTATCTGCAGAACGATGAAAAAGCAGCATCTGTCAGACAACCCCTTACCACATAGAATGGTAATCATCCCTCTGGAAAAAATTATAAGGATAAATTTTACGTAATGCTTAAACCTAACTGACTTCTACTTTACATTAGTCCCCATACCTTAAATCATTTCCAACTATTTATGAATGTTCCACAATGATTGTGAAGCTCCTTCTGACTGATACTAGAACAAAAAAAATGAACTACTGCTACTATATTGTGAACAATAAACACTTATCTCCAACTATCTTATTCTAGAAAATTTAGCAACTAATTCACACATCATGATAATCACAAACCAATAAGTTGTTCGAGAAATCAAATTACTACTGTAATCTAATTCTCTATTATTATCAACTACCGCAGCGTGAAAAAACCCGCTTTCTAGAAACTATCAAAAGATACATGGAAAGGCAGCTCCAAAGATTTCAGGAGACCATTTTCCAATGATTTAATGAGTTTGGGTGTTAGGGATAGTGCCCTAAAACTCAATTTTTGTTTGACATTTTATCATTAATAAAGTTCTATATTTTCTAAGAATCTCAAGAACATTGCGCATTGCATGTTTATCTGATAAATATAGTCCATAAGTTACATTGTATATGGTTTAAGTAGGTTAATAAGATTAATACACAGAAAATCTAAATCATAATTTTGTGGCTCATAAACCCTAGTTTGAAGTCGGTAATAGAATTGTGCATTTCATCTAATAAGACTATAACATATCAATTATGATTATCTATCTCGATCATGGAAGTAGGGACTTTTGATTGAGATGTTGATGTATTTGGAATGTACTGAACTGGACCACAGTGAATTGTTATTTTATAAACCATTGTCAATAGAATAACTTGAACTCACGACTTAGCATTGACTCTCAATCCTAAAAGTAATGAGAACTTAAATGTGAAGTATAGATCATTTTGATGTATTTAGAAGTGAGATCTTGCGTGGCCAACATCTAAATGCACTGGGTGATCGCATGTAGCATCATAGAATACTACTCATCAACAAGAAATCCAAAATCTCTTTATGAAATAAGAAATATCCATTTGAAATAGATTCAATGGGAATTGATTATTCTAAGTCTCGGGTCTGAGCATTTTAGTAAAAAGTTACTAAAATAAATATATGTTGAAAATAACGGATCTTTCCATATTGGGTCCTGATTTTATTCTCTGATTTATTCTGATTGTATTTTCTTTCCATATTAGTTCGTAGGGTTTCTCTATTTAAAACGATGTAATCGCATGAGGTGAATATGAATGAGAATAATTCTTCTTCCTCAAAGTTTCAACATGGTATCAGAGCCAACCTAGGGCTTCGTTCGTTTCTAGGTGCTTGGGTTGTCCATTCGTTTCCTATACTCCTCTACCGGACCACGGTCTTGCTACGCCTACCCTTTGGGATTGTGCAACTAGATGTAGCTCACCATAATCTAGGTTGCATAACTCACAGAAGGTATTATCGGCGTTCTCTGGGCTGTCCATCCGACGAATGTCAGCATTTTTTGGTGAACACCGATCCATCCCGAACACTACTCAGTGTGTTTGATGGATCGATCGTAAACAAGGTGGCCTTCCTTGTTTTGTTCGGCAAGTTCTGGTTCACCCTGGAGTTTTTTGAGGCCTACCGGCGAACGTGAGTGGTGGCACGTGGACCTCCGGTGACTGCGAGACGGTTCTGTCTCGGCTTGACTAAACGACACGTCGTTTATAACAAAATGACATGTTGTTTAGAAAGGGTTCCAAGTTTGTCGTTGACTTTGCTAAACGACTTGTAGTTAAGGCAAAAAAAAAAAAAAAAAAAAAAACTGATTGCAGAATGAAGAACCTATTTTTCTAGTTCAATTTCTAGTTCTCTTTTCTTTGTAATTTTTTCTTTTTTTTGAGTCCACCAGTTGTGTTGGAGCACTATAGTCGGTAGGATGTCTGATTCAAAAATGTCAGAGACAAATCAGACGAAAGGGGTAGAGCGTCTGGTGGTGACCTCCTTTGGTGAAAATCCAACTCTTCAAATCACAACGGTCAAATTGGATGGGCTCAATTATCTTGTTTGGTCATAATCAACTCTTTTATCTATTAAGAGCAGAAGGAAGATGGGATACTTGAATGGCAGAATTCAAGAACCATAGCCCAATGATCCCGCCTATGATAAGTGGGAAGCAAAAAATTCTACAGTTATGTCATGGTTACTGCATTCAATGCAACCAAAAATCAGTCAGGGGTACTTATTCCTTCATACGGCCAAAGAAGTTTGGGATGCTGCTGCTGCTCAGACATATTCCAAAGTGGGGAATGCTGCACTGAAGTATGACTTGAAGCGCCGAATCCATGGCCTCACGCAAGGTGATTCCCTAGTTGCCACTTATTTTCATAAACTTCGTAGTTTGTGGTAGGAGTTAGGTCATTATCAGATTTTACAGCCTATGTGCGCTGTTGATGCCACTCAAATTAAGAAGATGATTGAAGAAGAACACATCTATGAGTTCTTGGGTGGATTGAATTCCGAGTATGATACTGTGCAGGTTCAAATTTTTGGGAAGGAGCTTCTTCTATCACTACAAGAGGTGTTTTCTTACATTCAAAATGAGGAGAGTCGTCGTAGCACTAAGCTTCATTCTAGTTCACAGTCCCAATCCACTCTTGTGGGGGCATCTCAACGCACTTCGAGCAACAGTTCCAAATTTCGAGATGGGACTACTGAAAAATAACGGACCTTTCCATATTGGGTCTTACCTGATTACGTTTTATTCTCTGATTTTATTCTGATTGTATTGCCTATTTTCTTTCCATATTAGTTCGTAGGGTTTCTCTATTTAAACGATGTAATCGCATGAGATCATAAAGTAATAAGAATAATTCTTCTTCCTCTACGTTTCAACATGGTATCAGAGCCAACCTAGGGTTTCGTTCATTTCTGGGTGCTTGGGTTCTACGTTCGTTTCCTAATTTTCTCTGCCGCATCATTGTTTTGCCGCGCCTTCCCTTTGGGATTGTGCAACTAGATGTGGCTCACCATAATCTAGGTCGCACAACCCACAGAAGGTATTAACGGCAGATTTTGGGCTGGTCTTCCGACGAACGTTGGCGTTTTTGGTGAACACTGATCCATCTCGAATACTACTCGGTGTGTTTGATGGACCAATTGCAAACAAGGTGGCCTTCCTTGTTTGGTTCAACGAGTTCTGGTTCATCCTGAAGTTTTTGAGGCCTACTAGCGGACGTGAGCGGTGGCGAGTGGAGCTCCGGCGACGGCGAGACTGTTCTGCTTGACTAAACGACACGTCGTTTATCACAAAACAACATGTCGTTCAAAAGAGGTTCCAGGTTTGTCGTTCACCCTACTAAACAACCTGTAGTTTAGGCAAAAAAAAAGGGTTACAAAATGAATCACCTATTTTTATGGTTCAATTTCTAGTTCCATCTTTCCTTGTAATTTATATATATATATATATTTTGAGTCCACCAATTGTGTTGGAGCACTATAGTTGGTAGGATGTCTGATTCAAAAATGTCGGAGACAAATCAGACAAAAGGGGCAGTGAGTCAGGTGGTGACCTCCCTTGGTGACAATCCAACTCTTCAAATCACAAACTGTCAAATTGGATGGGCTCAATTATCTTACTTGGTCACAATCAGCTCTTTTATCTATTAAGAGTAGAGGGAAGATGGGATACTTGAATGGCAGAATTCAAGAACCACAGTCCAATGATCCCGCTTATGATAAGTGGGAAGCAGAAAATTTCACAGTTATGTCATGATTACTGCATTCAATGCAACCAGAAATCAGTTAGGGGTACTTATTTCTCCATACGAACAAAGAAGTTTGGGATGCTGCTGCTCAGACATATTCCAAAATAGGGAATGCTGCACTGTAGTATGACTTGAAGCGTCGAATCCATGGTCTCACGCAAGGTGATTCTCTAGTAGCCACTTATTTTCATAAACTCTGCAGTTTGTGGTAGGAGTTAGATCATTATCAGAATTTGCAGCCTATGTGCGCTGTTGATGCCGCTCAAATTAAGAAGATGATTGAAGAAGAACGCATTTATGAGTTATTGGGTGGATTGAATTCAGAGTATGATCCTGTGCGGGTTCAGATTTTTTGGAAGGAGCTCCTTCCATTACTACAAGAGGTGTTTTCTTACATTCAAAATGAGGAAAGTCGTCGTAGCGCTATGCTTCATTCCAGTTCACAGTCCCAATCCGCTCTTGTGGGTGCAACTCAACGCACTCCGAGCAACAATTCCAGATTTCGAGATAGGGACAGAACAGCAGATGCGACCTCAGATGACAAAGACAAATTATTCTGTGACCACTGTAATAGGTCACGACATACTCGGGAGACTTGTTGGAAGCTTCATGGCCGTCCTACCCGAGGTCATGGGGGTCGCACAGGTGGAGGATTTAGACCTCGAGCCCATCATACTTCTACAGTTGGGACGACCACTCCCACACTTGATACGTCCTCCTCTACTACAGATATAGGGGGACTGAGTAAAGACGAGGTAGAAGCACTCCGTCGACTTATGTCTCGACCGGACACACCTGCTACCGCAGCATCATCCTCCGCTTTTACAGGTAATTTCGCCACTGCTCTGAATGCATCTGCTACTCCACCTGATAATCCATGCGTCATTGACTCAGGTGCCTTTGATCATATGATTGGTATGTCTCTTTTATTTTCGTCATATAATCCTTGTTCAGGTAGAGACAAAGTTAGAATAGTTGACGGTTCTTTGTCGCCAGTATCAGGTAAAGGATTCCTGTTACCCCTTCTATGACCTTGACCTCTATTCTTCATGTCCCTAACCTTGCTACTAAACTTTAATCCATTGCACGTATTACCATTGAGTTGAATTGTCGTGTAATCTTTTACTCTTACTATTGCTCCTTTCAGGACCTAGCCACGGGGAAGATGATTGGCAGTGGTAGTTTGAAGGATGGCCTATACTATCTGGACTCTCAGCCCGACACACATGGTCGGCTCATACAGGCTTATCATATAGTTCGGGCGGATGACTCGGCAGCTAGAATCTGGCTCTGGCATCAACATTTAGGGCATCCTTCGTTTTTAATTTTGCAACGCATGTTTCCTGTGTTATTTTTGCATAATAATGTTTCTAAGTTTCAATGTGAAACTTGTGAACTTTCAAAACACCATCGTGTGTCTTTTTCTCCTAGTATCAATAAAAGTGATGCACCTTTTGTTCTTGTTCATACTGATGTGTGGGGTCCTTCACAAGTGGTTTCTTTATCTGATTCTCGGTGGTTTGTGTCTTTTATTGATGATTTTTCCCGAATCACATGGGTCTACTTGTTAAAGGACAAAAGGAATGTGTTTTCTATGTTTTAGATGTTTTATAAGATGGTTCAGACTCAATTCAATGCCACAATTAAAATTGTTCGCTCTGACAATGGGGGCGAATAAAGATCTAGTAATCTCGAGGCCTATTTTCGCGAACTCAGCATTATCCACCAAACCACGTGTGTTGATACTCCACAGTAAAATGGTGTGGCTGAACAGAAAAATTGGCACTTGTTAGAGGCAACTCATTCCCTTATGCTTGACACGCATGTTCCTAAATCTTATTTGGGGGGGGGGCCTTACTCACTACTACATATCTCATCAATAGGATGCCTTCTCAGGTTCAAGATTTCCAAACACCCCTTGAGGTGTTGTCCCCACCTCTCTCTACTGCAAAAGGTGTTTCTCCAAAAGTTTTTGGTTGTTTTTGCTTTGTCCATATTCATGGTCCTACTAGGAGTAAGTTAGACCCCCGATCCCTCAAATGTGTCTTTGTTGGCTACTCTCCCACTCAAAAGGGGTACAAATGTTATCACCCTCCATCCAGAAAATACTGTCTCTATAGAAGTCACTTTCTTTGAACAACAATCTTACTTCTCGTCCACTCCTACTCCTCTTTAGGAGGAGAGTAAGATTGAAGAGGATGAGGATTTTTTGAGTCCGTTACCTGTCCCTACTCCTATGCCAGAGCCGGAGCAACAACAGGTTACTAATGAGTCTCCAACTGAACCTACTGATCAGCCATGTGCACCACCTGTGGAAGAGTTGAGAGTTTACTCCAGACGCTAGAAAGCTAAGACCATTCCTGATGCTACATGCCAAACATCTGATTCGGGCTCAGGTACGACTCCTTTAGGTATTACTCCATCTACTTTTGATATGAATTCTGTAATACCTGTTGTTTATGATACAAGTCAGCCCATTGCACAACACAAAGGAGTTAGGTCATGTACACACCATCCAGTGTCTGATTTTGTTTCTTATCAACATCTCTCTTCACCATATCGTTCCTTTGTATTCAAATTGTCTTCTGTGTTTGTTCATAGAAATCTACAAGAGGCACTTAATGATCCAAAATGGAGGACAGCGATGCATGAAGAGATGGAAGCTCTTCACAAGAACAAGACTTGGGATTTGGTTAAATTACCTAATGGAAAGAAGGTTGTTGGCTGCAAGTGGGTGTTCACTATAGCATAAGGCCGATGGTTCTGTGGAACGATACAAAGCCAGACTTGTTGCAAAAGGCTTTACCCAAACCTATGGGATTGATTATGAGGAAACATTTGCACCTGTAGCAAAGATGAACTCAATTAGGGTTCTATTATCTATAGCTACAAACTTAAATTGGCTTCTACATCAATTTGATGTAAAAAAATGCATTTTTCATGGAAACCTAGAAGAAGAAGTTTACATGGAAATTTCCCCTGGATTGGAAGATTCGTCCTCAACAAGAAAAGTGTGCAAAGTGAAGAAGTCTTTGTATGGCTTGAAACAATCTCCAAGAGCATGGTTTGAGCGGTTTTCCCGGGCTATGTAGAGATTTGGTTACAACCAGAGCCAGGCTGATCATACATTTTTCATCAAGCATTCCTCTCAAGGAAAGGTAACAACTTTAATTGTATATGTTGATGATATTGTCTTGACAGGCAATGATGATGGGGAGATGCAAAACTTAAAACATCGCCTTGCAAATGAGTTTGAAATAAAAGACTTAGGGACTCTGAAGTACTTTCTAGGCATTAAGGTAGCAAGGTCAAAGCATGGTATATTTATCTCCCAACAAAAATACATACTTGATCTTAAAGAAACAGGAATGCTCGGGTTTAAAGCTACTGACAATCCAGTAGAGGTAAATGTTAAACTTGGAGAATGCGGCGAAAGCCCCTTGGTGGATAAGGGCAGATATCAGCGATTGATTGGGCGATTGATTTATCTATCCCATACCCATCCAGACATTGCATATGTTGTTAGTGTGGTAAGTCAATTCATGCATTCTCCGTGAAAGCCTCACATGGAAGCTGTTTATCGCATTCTTCGCTACTTAAAATCCTCACCGGGTAAGGGATTGTTGTTTTCTCAACATGATCATTTGAAAATAGAAGCCAATATAGATGCAGATTGGACTAGCTCGATTACAGATCGAAGGTCTACATCAAGTTATTGTAAATTTGTGGGAGATAATTTGGTTACATGGCGGAGTAAGAAACAGTCCATGGTTGTCAGATCTAGTGCAAAGACGAAATTTAGAGCTATGGCTCCAAGGACTCAATGCGACTGTATTGTGACAACAAGGCAGCCATCAGTATTGCTCATAATCCAGTCCAACATGACCGAACCAAACATGTTGAGATTGATCGACACTTCATTAAAGAAAAACTCAAAGAAGGTATCATTTGCACACCATATGTGAAGACTGGAGAACAATTGGCAGATATGTTGACAAAGGGTGTTTCTAGTGGTACTCTTCATTCAGCCTTATCCAAGTTAGGCATGCGAGACATCTATGCCTCAGCTTGAGGAGGAGTGTTGAAAATAACAGACCTTTCTATATTGGGTCTTACTTGATTACGTTTTATTCTATGATTTTATTCTGATTGTATTGCCTATTTTCTTTCCATATTAGTTCGTAGGGATTCTCTTTTTAAACGATGTAATCGCATGAGATCATAAAGTAATAAGAATAATTCTTCTTCCTCTACGTTTCAACAAGGACTTCGGATGATAAAGATAAATTATTATGTGACCACTGTAATAGGTCACGACATACTCGGGAGACTTGTTGGAAGCTTCAGGGCCGTCCTACTCGAGGTCTTGGAGGTCGCACAGGTAGAGGATTCAGACCTCGAGCCCAACATACTTCCACAGTTAAGATGGCCACTCCCACACTTGATACTTCTTCCTCTACTACAGATACAGGGGGACTGAGTAAAGACGAGGTAGAAACACTCCATCGACTTATGTCTCGATTGGACACACCTAGGGGTGGGCAAATTATCCGCCTACCGCCTACCGACCGCTTACCGAACCGAACTGAACCGCCTACCGACTCTGCCGACTAATTTTCGGTTCGGTAGTCGGTATAAAATTTTATTTCGAAAGTTGGTTTGGTAACCGAGCCGAGCCGAACCGCCGTTTAAGCTGTAACCGAACCGAACCGCCTTTGATTTCGAACCGATTAACCGAACCGACATAAAATGAAACGATGTCGTTTTAGTAAAAACGAAACGTTTGATCCTATTTTTTTTCCTTTAAAAAAATCAAAACGACGTTGTTTCATTACCCATGTTAACTGAATATTAACCGACTTAACCGACCACCTATTAACCGCTTTACCGACTTAACCGACCGCCTATTAACCGCTTTACCGACTTAACTGACCGCCGATTAACCGCTTAACCAACTTAAACCGACCGCTTATTAATCGCTTAACCGAAATAAATTCATCGACTATATTCCGACAAAAGTCGGTTAACCGACTTAACCGCCTACCGAACCGATGCCCACCCCTAGACACACCAGCTACTGCAGCATCAGCCTCGTTTCTTATAGGTAATTTAGCCACGGTTCTAAATGCATTTGCTACTCCACCTGATGATCTGTGGGTCATTGACTCCGGTGCCTTTAATCATATGACTAGTATGTCTCCTATATTTTCATCATATAATCCTTGTTTAGACAGAGACAAAGTTAGAATAACTGACAGTTCTCCGTCGCCAGTATCGGGTAAAGGATCTGCTTCTGTGTCCCCTTCTATGACCTTGGCCTTTGTTCTTCATGTCCCTAACCTTTCAGGACCTAGCCACGGGGAAGATGATTGGCAGTGGTAGTTTGAAGGATGGCCTATACTATCTGGACTCTTAGCTCGACAAACATGGTCGGCTCATACAGGCTTATCATACAGTTCGGGCGGATGACTCGGTAGCTAGAATCTGGCTCTGGCATCAACATTTAGGGCATCCTTCGTTTTTAATTTTGCAACACATGTTTCCTGTGTTATTTTTGCATAATAATGTTTCTAAGTTTCAATGTGAAACTTGTGAACTTTCAAAACACCATCGTGTGTCTTTTTCTCCTAGTATCAATAAAAGTGATGCACCTTTTGTTCTTGTTCATACTGATGTGTGGGGTCCTTCACAAGTGGTTTCTTTATCTGGTTCTCGGTGGTTTGTGTCTTTTATTGATGATTTTTCCCGAATCACATGGGTCTACTTGTTAAAGGACAAAAGGAATGTGTTTTCTATGTTTTAGATGTTTTATAAGATGGTTCAGACTCAATTCAATGCCACAATTAAAATTGTTCGCTCTGACAATGGGGGCGAATAAAGGTCTAGTAATCTCGAGGCCTATTTTCGCAAACACAGCATTATCCACCAAACCACGTGTGTTGATACTCCACAGTAAAATGGTGTGGCTGAACGGAAAAATTGGCACTTGTTAGAGGTAACTCGTTCCCTTATGTTTGACAAGCATGTTCCCAAATGTTATTGGGGGGACGCCTTACTCACTGCTACATATCTCATCAATAGGATGCCTTCTCGGGTATTAGATTTCAAAACACCCCTCGAAGTGTTGTCCCCACCTGTCTCTATTGCAAAAAGGTGTTTCTCCAAAAGTTTTTGGTTGTGTTTGCTTTGTCCATATTCATGGTCCTACTAGGAGTAAGTTAGACCCTCGATCACTCAAATGTGTCTTTGTTGGCTACTCTCTCACTCAAAAGGGGTACAAATGTTATCACCATCCACTCAAAAGGGGTACAAAGTCACTTTCTTTGAGCAACAATCCTACTTCTCGTCCGCCCCTACTCCTCTTCAGGGGGAGAGTCAGATTGATGAAGAGGATTTTTTAAGTCCGTTACCTATCTCTACTCCTATGCCAAAGCCAGAGCAAGAACAACAACAGGTTACTAATGAGTCTCCAACTAAACCTATTGATCAGCCATCTGCAACACCTGTGGAAGAGTTGAGAGTTTACTCCAAACGCCAGAAAGTTAAGACAATTCCTGATGCTATATGCCAAACATCTAATCCGGGCTCAGGTACTACTCTGTCTACTTTTGATATGAATTCTGTAATACCTGTTGTCAATGATACAAGCTTGCCCATTGCACAACGCAAAGGAGTTGGGTCATGTACACACCATCTAGTTTCTGATTTTGTTTCTTATCAACATCTCTCTTCACCATATCGTTCCTTTGTATCCAAATTGTCTTCTGTGTCTATTCCTAGAAATCTACAGGAGGCACTTAGTGATCCAAAATGGAGGACAGCGATGCATGAAGAGATGGAAGCCCTTAACAAGAACAGGACTTGGGATTTGGTCAAATGACCTAATGGAAAGAAGGTTGTTGGCTGCAAGTAGGCGTTCACTATCAAGCATAAGGCCGATGGTTCTGTGGAACGCTACAAAGCCAGACTGGTTGCAAAAGGCTTTACCTAGACCTATGGGATTGATTATGAGGAAACATTTGCACCTGTAGCAAAGATGAACTCAATTAGGGTTCTATTATCTATAGCTGCAAACTTGGACTGGCCTCTACATCAATTTGATGTGAAAAATGCATTTCTGCGTGGAGACCTAAAAGAAGAAGTTTACATAGAAATTCCCCCTGGACTGGAGGATTCGTCCTCAGCAAGAAAAGTGTGCAAACTAAAGAATGCTTTGTATGGTCTGAAACAATCTCCAAGAGTATGGTCTGAGCAGTCTTCTCGGGCTATGCAAAGATTTGGTTACAAGCAGAGTTAGGTTGATCATACACTTTTCATCAAGCATTCCTCTCAAGGAAAGGTAACAGCTTTAATTGTGTATCTTGATGATATTGTCTTGACATGCAATGATGATGGGGAGATGCAGAACTTAAAACATCGTCTTGCAAATGAGTTTGAAATAAAAGACTTGGGGACTCTGAATTACTTTCTGGGCATTGAGGTGGCAAGGTCAAAGCATGGTATATTTATCTCCCAACGAAAATACATACTCGATCTTCTTAATGAAACAGGAATGCTCGGGTGTAAAGCTACTGACAATCGAGTAGAGGTAAATGTTAAACTGGGAGAATGTGGCAAAAGCTCCTTGATGGATAAGGGCAGATATCAGCGATTGGTTGGGCGATTGATTTATCTATCCCATATCCGTCCAGACAATACATATGATGTTAGTGTGGTGAGTCAATTCATGCATTCTCCGAGAGAGCCTCACATGGAAGCTGTTTATCGCATTCTTCGCTACTTAAAATCCTCACCGGGTAAGGGACTGTTGTTTTCTCCACATGATCACTTGAAAATAGAAGTCTATACAGATGCAGATTGGGCTGGCTCGATTACAGATCGAAGGTCTACATCAGGTTATTGTAGACTTGTGGGAGGTAATTTGGTTACATGGCAGAGTAAGAAACAGTCTGTGGTTGCCAGATCAAGTGCAGAGGCGGAATTTAGAGCTATGGCTCAAGAAGTGTGTGAAACATTATGGTTGAAAATACTCTTGACAGAGCTTAGGTTTGACTCCAAGGACTCAATGCGACTGTATTGTGACAACAAGGCAGCCATCAGTATTGCTCATAATCTAGTCCAACATGACTGAACCAAACATGTTAAGATTGATCGACACTTCATTAAAGAAAAACTCAGAGAAGATATCATCTGCACACCATATGTGAAGACTGGAGAACAATTGGCGGATATTTTGACAAAGAGTGTTTCTAGTGGTACTCTTCATTTAGTCTTATCCAAGCTGGGCATGCAAGACATCTATGCCTCAGCTTGAGGGGGAGTGTTGAAAATAACGGATCTTTCCATATTGGGTCCTGATTTTATTCTCTGATTTATTCTGATTGTATTTTCTTTCCATATTAGTTCGTAGGGTTTCTCTATGGTTTCTCTATTTAAAATGATATAATCGCATGAGGTGAATATGCAATGAGAATAATTCTTCTTCCTCTACGTTTCAACAATATACTCCCTAGAATTGGACTCTAACAGTATAAGAATAATCAACAGATTAAATCGAAGACTCAAAGAATTGAGAGAAAGTTAAAATAAAGTGACTGTATATTTATTTTGACTTTATTTCGCAATGGATATTTCATAGAGGGTTCATATGCAATTATAATAAGTCAAGAGAGCTCTTGTATAATAAAATATATCCTAGAACACAATTACAACTTTTTAGTAGAATAAGTTGTAATTAATGGTAACTTAGGACAAATCATGAGATGACACGTGTCCTAAGCCCATTCAAGCTAGGTTTTATTTTCTCTTGGGGTTCATCCTCAAGCTATAAGAAACCTATTAGGGGTTGGCCAAATTACACTAGGAGAATACTCCTAGAGGTGTGCGGCCACTGGTCTCTAGGTCTTACAAGCCTATTTAAGGAGTGTTCATGTGTAGTTAGAGCCCACACTCTTGGCCTTCAATAGACATTGAGGAGAAGATCAAAGGAGTTTGAAAGAGTATCAAAACTGATTTTTGAAATTGCACAATTCAAGGTATGTGATTCTTGCTTAACTTTGTGCTTGTGTGCTTATTTTGAAAAGTTTGTGATACATGCAACACATGAGGTTTCATTCCTATTTTCTTCTGCTGCTCTTGATGTGTTTGTGATGCACATCGGTTTCCAACATTAATGGGCCACCAAGTTCAAGTGCAAATATCCAAGTCATTATGGCGGCCTACTCACACAAAAACACTGGAGGTTACGTCTGTATCCAGATCACACTCTGTAGACCCTGCTTTTAAGGACAAGCATAAGCTAAAATCCTTTTCTACTTTGCCTCTATCACATTTATGATCATTATGTATCAGATCACAAGCCCTGAGAAAGAGTAATGGTGGGTTTACGGTTCAACTTATTCTACATTCCATCTTAATAAAAAGTCTCTGCATGACTTCTCAATGTCCACATTACACTCAAGCAGAAAAACTTTCAGGTATTCACATTTTTTTTTGAAAAACTTTTTATCTATTTTGGCACCACATATTAATAAGTTTCTAGAGCTATCTGCATTCATGAATTACAGACTGAAGATCATAGAACAAACCTGGAATTGAATGATAAAATGCACCCCCGACATTATCTGGGTTCTTCAAAAGATATGCTGCTTGTCCAGAATAGGCTAAAAGAAGGCAAGGAAATACAATTACTGTGAAAGCAATCTGTATGGATGAAACTGGAAAATGGGATAGGTCAGCAAAAAGTGCCTCCGTTCCTGTAATAGATCACATGTAGTCAAGGGAATAAAATTCACCAGTTTTTTACGTGATTTTCATGCAATTGAAAGGGCAATATTATTTTTTTAAAATTATATATGTTAAAAAAAATAAAAAAATAAAAAGAAAAGAAAAGGAAAATAGATCAACTGCCATAATAAAAAGTTTTACCTGTTATACTAAGCATAATACCTCCAAGGGATGTCCAGCTGTCTCTCCCTCCCCTTCTAAAGTAACGATATATACAAACTGGAGAAAAAGCTTTCAAGACACTGCTATCATATCTCCAAATATTGAACATGCCAATACCTCCAATTAAGAGAAACCAAACAAGAACAACTGGAGCAAATAACCAACCAACTTTATCTGTACCATAGTGTTGCATGCTAAATAAACCTACTATTATAGCAACAGCAACAAGCACAACTACATCTGCATCACAGTAATAGCGGAAGTTATAAATTGTTAGTAAACTGAAAATGTGAAAGAGTTAAAGATATAAGGAAGTAAATAAAGACAATGCTTTGATCCAGAAGCATGGAGATACCATTATTTATCACGGGGTGGCCCACATTTATCCCACCAACAGCAGATAGAACTGCAAGAGATTGTATGGTTAAGCATCTTTTAAGGAGAGAACTAACAATAACAATTACCGTGTAATTTTCAAAAATTTCGCCCTTAAGACATTTTTTTTTTTTTGGTAAATGTATCATAAATTCCTGAGTCAACGCGCAATTTTAAAAAATCACTCCCTCACCTTTTAAAAATAGAGATTCGCTCCTTAAGTTTTTCACAAATTTGAAAATGATCATTCCGTGTTTTTTCTGTCCAGTTTCTCAATGTCTGTTAGAGTGAGTCACTGTTTATCCACATAAGCATTGATACATCAGCTAAAATGACACCATTTAGGTTTTTTTTTTGCCAAATCATCTTAAATTAATTTTTTTTATTAAAATCTAAAAAAAAAAACTATTGCTGATGCAATTAAGCTGAAAGTGAATGTGAAACAGAGTTGGACGAGAGAGTGGTTTGAGTTGAAGAAGTTGTTTGATTTTTTTATTCCATTTTATATGAAGAATAATTGATCTGTAAAAAGGAAATTGAAGCACATGGGAACAATGAACAATTTGCTAGAAAGAGAAGATGGTAGGCATGGTGTTTATTAACACACAACACACTCCTAACTCGTCTCTAACACATAAGAGTTCTAGTGAGTGTATTGATAGGACTTCCGGTAGTTCACAACTCCTAGTGACAGTCGGTTCCTAGGGATAAGAGTTCTACTTGTATTTAAATTAGTCTTAGATTACTGATTACAGTTTGTATTAGATAAGACTTATCTCCAAGAGATAGTATTAGATCAGGAAGCGAGAAGCTAGAAGTTAGAAGTTATCTTGTATTCTATGTAATCTCTATATATATTGAATAGACGCTCACTAGATGAGCAAGCATTCAAAGCCAAATAATCTATTCTTCTACATGGTATCAGAGCCCCTATAGACTCACGTCTCCATTTTTTTTTTCCGTTCAACATCATGTCTGCTTCCCCGACTTCTTCCTCCAAGTCTGATTCATCCAACGTCCTGTTTACCGTCCCAAACATGAATCATACTCTGCAAATCAAACTCTCCAATGCCAATTTTCCTAGTTGGAGAACTCAGATCATGGCTTTTGTTAAAGCCCAAGATTCTTATGGCTTCCTGGATGGTACTTCCACACCTCCGGCCCAGACAATTCCAAATCCGAGCACTAGTCCAAATGCTCCTGCCACCATAGCAAATCCAGAATTTTTAGCTTGGTGCCAACGTGATCAGATGCTACTCAGCGTGCTCATCTCCACGCTTACTGAACCACTCGTTGTTCATGCTGTTGGTTGTGCTACCGCGCACCAACTTTGGACTACCTTAGTGTCCATGTTTGCCTCTCAAGCCCGGTCTCGGGTAATGCAGATTCATTATCAACTTGCTACCTCCAAGAAGGGTAGTGCATCAATTACAGAATATTTCCAAACGTTCAAGGCTCTCTGTGACAACCTTGCTGCTGCCAGCCAACACCTCAACGACTTTGAACGAACATCCTATTTCCTAGCCGGTCTCGGGACAGATTACGATCCGTTTGTTACCTCCATCACCACACGGCTGGATCCTCTGACTCTCGATGAAATCTACGGCCATCTTCTGGCACATGAGATGCGAATCGAACACCATCTCACTCCTGAGCCTGTCGTGCCCACTGCCAACTTTTCAACACGAGGTGCACCTTCACGCGGTCGGGGCTATCGCGGTCGTGGTCGCACCAACAATTCCCGTGGTCGAGGATATTTCTCTCTTGGCCGCGGCAGAGGAAGCACCTCTTACCCTGACTCAGGCCATTCTTCTAGGCCCGTCTGCCAGCTCTGTGGCAAAATTGGGCACACTGCCCCCAGATGCTATCAGCGTCCTGACCCTGCACTTGCTGGACCTCCCTCAGCCCAGTACCAGCCTACTCAGGCCTATTACTCTTCCCCTACTCTTCCTCCAGAAGAAAACTGGTACCCGGATACTGGTGCAACACACCACCTTACCAGCAACTTGCAGAATCTGAACATATCCTCTGAGGAGTACTCTGGTCAAGATCAAATCCGAATAGGTAATGGTACAGGTCTGTCTATCTCTCACTCCGGTTCTGCAACTCTCTCTTTATCTCGTCGACAATTTCTCCTCAAACAACTTCTTCATGTTCCTCATATATGCAAGAATCTCCTCTCTGTTCGTCAATTTGCCCTTGACAATGATGTTTTCTTTGAGTTTCACTCTTCTTTTTTTACTATTAAGGATTGCAAGACCAGGCTCCCAATTCATCACGGCCCACTTAAGGATGGCCTTTATCACCTCTTTTTGTCGCCAGTGCATTCATCTCAATCCCAAGCACTCGTTGGTGAGAGGACTTCTTCACATAGTTGGCACCACCGTTTGGGACATCCAGCTCTTCGAACGGTCAACTTTGTTCTATCCAAGTTTCAGCTTCCTGTTTTATCCAATAAGGCAACAGTGCCCTGCCCGGTCTGTCCACAAGCAAAGGGTCATCAATTGCCCTTTTTAGTGTCTAAAACTTCTATTTGTAATCCGTTAGACTTAGTTTATTCCGATGTCTGGGGTCCTTCCCCATCTATTTCAATAAATGGAAATCGTTTTTATGTCTCTTTTGTGGATGCTTTCAGTCGGTTTACTTGGGTCTACCCTATTCAGGCCAAATCTGATGTTATGCCAGTATTTATCAAATTTCAATCCATGGCTGAACGTCTTCTTAATACCAAAATAAAATCTGTTCAAACTGATTGGGGGGGTGAATATCACAACCTCCACCAATATTTTCAGTCCATTGGCATTGTCCATCATGTTTCTTGCCCTCACACTCATCAACAACAAGGGTGTGTGGAAAGGAAACATAGACACCTCATCGATACAACCTTGGCTCTCTTAGCAACAAGCTCACTCCCAAAGAAATTTTGGGATGATGCATGCCTAACTTCCTGCTACCTCATAAACCGACTGCCGACTCCCCTACTCAAAAATCTGTCTCCTTTTGAGAAACTTTTCTCTCAAACTCCAGATTATAAGTTTCTTAAGGTATTTGGGTGTCAGTGTTTTCCTAATCTTCGGGCATATAATTCTCACAAATTCTCACTTAGATCCAAACCCTGCGTCTTCTTAGGATATAGCACAAGTCATAAGGGCTATAAATGCTACCACCCTGAAACTGGCCGCATATTTATCTCTCGGGATGTCATCTTCCATGAAGATGTCTTTCCCTTCTCCAACACTACTCCAGCTCTAGTTCCTTCCTCTTCCAATTCTGTGTCTGTTTCATTAACCCCATCTTTTCCCAACAACCTAGCACTTTCAACTCCACCCACCAACCCTGTTCTCAATACCCCTTCTTCCCCTACTAGTGTCAGTATTTCTAGCCCTTCTATTTCTTCTGTTTCATCTCTTGCAGAACCGGATGTGTCCTCTATACAGCAACCTCTCCGTGTACATCCTATGCGGACCCGATCTCAAAATAATGTTCGGACCATCAGACAGCTCACTAACGGGACAATGCGCTACCCTCTCCCTCGGGCATTACTTTTTGAAGCTGCTCTTACAGAACCTACATGTTTCACCAATGCTATCAAGATTAGTGAATGGCGCACTGCCATGCAAACCGAATTTAATGCTTTGCTCAAAAACAACACTTGGACACTTGTTCCTCCTTCGGTTGCGACGAATGTGGTTGGCTGCAAATGGATTTTTAAACTTAAAAGGAAGGCAGATGGGTCTATCGAACGTCATAAGGCCTGATTGGTGGCTAAGGGCTTTCACCAACATGCAGGCATTGATTTTGGTGAGACATTCAACCCTGTTGTCAAACCAACTACCATCCGAACTGTGTTATCACATGCTTATTCTGCTGGGTGGTCTATGAGACAAATTGACATCCAAAATGCTTTTCTGCATGGTTTCTTATCCGAGGATGTTTATATGAAGCAACCTCCGGGGATTATTCATCCTTCGTATCCGCATCACCTCTGCAAACTGAAAAAGGCTCTCTACGGCTTGAAGCAGGCACCACGAGCATGGTTTGCTCGCCTTAGTGGGAAATTGGTTGACCTTGGTTTTACTGGCTCAAAAGCAAATTCTTCTTTGTTTATATATCATACTGCAGCCGTCTCTATGTATTTACTTATTTACGTTGATGATATTATTATTGTTTCATCTGTTCCCACTGCCATTGATGAACTCTTACAGCTATTAAGCACTGATTTTGCTGTTAAAGACCTTGGAAAGTTACACTACTTCCTTGGAATTGAAGTTATACCCGTGAAAGATGGTCTCTTACTTTCCCAGCAGCGCTACATTCGGGATTTACTCTCCAAAACAAACATGACGGAAGTAAAACCAGTATCATCTCCCATGTCATCTTCTGCAGCCTTATCCGCATTTACAGGTGATCCTATGGAAGAACCCTCCTTATATAGAAGCACGGTGGGTTCCCTTTAGTACTTGTCTCTTACACGCCCGGATTTGGCATTTGCGGTTAATCGTGTGTGCCAATTTATGCATCGACCAACCAAACTTCATTGGCAAGCTGTCAAGCGAATCCTTAGATACCTCAAATGTACCATCACTCATGGTTTGTTGTTACAAAAGACCTCAACAACTTCTCTTCAAGCATACTCAGATGCTGATTGGGCAGGATGCTCGGATGATCACCGTTCAACTGGTGCTTATTGTGTTTTTCTTGGCTCCAACTTGATTTCTTGGAGTTCTCGTAAACAGCCTACTGTTTCTAGGTCTTCTACAGAATCTGAATACAAATCTGTTGCTAACACGGCTGCTGAAGTGATCTGGATCCGATCTCTACTCAAAGAACTTGGTCTTACACTTTCTACTCCACCAAAGATATGGTGTGACAATATTGGTGCAACTTATTTGTCCGTTAATCCTATTTTTCATGCTCGCACCAAACATGTAGTCATTGACTTTCATTTTGTTCGTGAGCTGGTTGCCTCCAAAGACCTAGAGATTCTATTTGTTCCAAGTGAAGATCAACTTGCAGATGTCCTCACTAAGCCCCTGGTTTCAAAGAGATTCCATCGTCTATCATACAAGCTCAACGTCCGTGAACTCCCGTTGAACTTGAGGGAGGATATTAACACACAACACACTCCTAACTCGTCTCTAACACATAAGAGTTCTAGTGAGTGTATTGATAAGACTTCCGGTAGTTCACAACTCCTAGTGACAGCCGGTTCCTAGGGATAAGAGTTCTACTTGTATTTAAATTAGTCTTAGATTACTGATTACAGTTTGTATTAGATAAGACTTATCTCCAAGAGATAGTATTAGATCAGGAAGCTAGAAGCTAGAAGTTAGAAGTTATCTTGTATTCTATGTAATCTCTATATATATTGAATAGACGCTCACTAGATGAGCAAGCATTCAAAGCCAAATAATCTATTCTTCTACAGTGTTTGAGAAAATGACACAGAGAGAAAATAGAAACCACTCCTTGTTTATAAATGAGCTTTGATCTCAATGGTCGCCGACTCGCTGGATTCCAACCACAAATTTCAGAGTTTTCTCCTTCAATTTATCTGAAACCCTACTTCAGCAATTCTCATGCAGATAATCTTATCATAACTTTATTGGCAATTACTTGCCCACAATAACTGCAACTTTTTCTCTTCTGTGGTCCTTCCAAATACTAGTTTCTTCTGCAAAAAACAACAAAAGCTAACCTGACTTGCAAGCAATTCTCTTCGCTAAACAATTTCGAGCGAGCAAACCTCATCCCAACCTTGGTTGCTTGAAGAAACCAAGGCTACATTTGTATTCAACTGAAGAATGACCCCCAAAAGGACATAATGACTTGTAATAAATGAGGAACATAACCATATTATACATGGATTCTAACAAACTATATATATATATATCATCTATAAGAGCATTCTTAATAGCCTCACCAAATTTTACTCACCAAAATAGCCAAAAAAAAAAAAAAAAATTCTATTCTGGTGAGCCACTTTATGAAAATCCCCCCAGCAGCCTCACCATTTTAACTAGTCAATATTCACTATTCCATTTAAATAATAATTTTTCAGATTTTTTTATTATTTCTCTATTTAATATTTTTACAAAGAATCTTTCATATCCTTGAAAAAAGGACATTATCGTGTGAGAGAGATGGGAGATGAGAGAAGAAAATGAGAGAAAAAAAGGAAAAAAGTGTGCTGATCATGTGAGAGAGAAAGGTGAAACAAAATTTGATGAGTGAATATTACTCATCAGAATTGGTGAGTAATTTCACTCATCAAAACTTTTTAGTTAAAATGGTGAGGCTGCTGGAAGTGGTTTTTTAGTGTTTTCATCAAATTTCACTCATCAGAATTGGTGAGTAATTTCACTCATCAAAACTTTTTAGTTAAAATGGTGAGGCTGCTGGAAGTGGTTTTTTAGTGTTTTCATCAAATTGACTCACCAAAATAACTAAAAAGCTATTTTGATGAGGCTACTAGGAATGCTCTAAGAACTTAACGAGTAAATATACCCAATTTCTATATATATTTCGATTGGAAGAGTCTATTCACATCGCGCAAAACTAGAGGGCATGACTCACTGCTCATCGTCAGTCCTCTGTGAGAGCAACCAAGAAAGATAGTCAAATTATACCTCATCCAACTGACTTGGTGGAGTAACCCTCTTTTGGATCAGCATTTCTCCTAGCATGATTGTCATTTTCTATCCATGTTGGAAAATGATGTCTATCCAGATGAACACAAAATAGTTTTGACTCATCCAAGCATAAAAAACTTACAGGTGTGCAAACATGGTTCCTTGTTTTTTCATGATTGTCTTTCACATGCTTGTGTGCAAATCTCATTCCACTACCAGAAAGCTACAGGCAAAAGATTTAAGATAAAGGTGCACAACCTTCACATGCTGACAGAGATTTATATATATAAATATAAACAAGGGAGTGGTTTCCGATTCCTCCATGTGTCATTTTCTCAAACACCATGTCTACCATCGGCTCTTTCCAGCAAAATGTTCTTTTTACAGATCAATTATTCTTCATATTCCTTTGTATAGATCAATTATTCTTCATATCAAATGGAATAAAAAAATCAAACAACTTCTTCAACTCAAACCAGTCCCTCATCCAACTTTGTTTCACCTTCACCTTCAGCTCTATTTCATCGGCAATGGGCTCTTTTTTCTTTTTTCTTTTTTTATTTTATAGATTTTAATAACAAAAAATATTAATTTAAGGTGATTTGGCCAAAAAAATACCCTAAACGGTGTCGTTTTAGCTGATGTGTCAACGCCTATGTGGATAAACGAAGACTCACCCTAACGGACGTTGCAAAACTGGACGGAAAAAGACATGGAATGACCATTTTCAAATTCGCGAAAAACTTAAGGAGCGAATCTTTATTTTTAAAAAGTGAGAGTGCCTTCAAATCACGCGTTCACTCAATGATTTATGATACATTTACCCATTTTTTTTAATAAGTAAAAGGATTTCATTAAAAACCAAAGGTCGTACCTAAGTACACAGGACATATACAAGAGAAAAACCTAAATAGAAAAAAGAAAAGAGATTAAAAAAAGAAAGAAGAAAGTCACAAAAACTAGAAATGTGCAAACAATCGTAAGCAGCTATCCATTCAAAAAGGGTATGAAAAAATAAGGCCTTTAGCTCTGCCACTATCCTCTCACTGCCTTCAATGCTCCGATTATTTCTTTGTCTCCGAATGCACCACATCAGACAGAGCAGGATCATCTTCCACAAAGCTTCACTTTGAGAATTATCAATCTTCCTTCTCCAACAAGTGAGGAGATCTCTTACTCAACGAGACATGACCCACGCTAAGCTGAAAAGATAGAAAATAGAGTACCATAAGGCACTAACCATCTCGCAATGGAGAAATAGGTGGTCAATGGTTTTTCCACTCTTCTTACACATGAAACACCAATCTACCGTGATTTTTTGCTTACTAAAGTTGTCCACTATAAGGATCTAACCTAAAGTAGCAAACCAAGCGAAGAAAGTCACTCTCAAATGGGCCCTACTCCGCCAAATACACCTCCAAGGAAAGAGGTTGCTGTCATGGGGGAATAAGACATTATAGAACAATTTTACATCAAAGCTTGTCAACACCATCATGTTCCAGCTTAATGGAATACAACTTATCAAAAACGAGGAAAAGAATTCCAACTCCCAATCATGCACCGATCTAACAAAATTAATGTTCCACTGAGGAAAGCCATTAAAGAACTAAAGAGGATAAGCCACGGAAGCATCCCTAAGGCAGGCAATGCTATACAACTTTGGAAACGCTGCCTTAAGGGGTCGTTTCCCACACCACACATCGTGTCAGAAACTAATCTTGGACCCATCACCCTCCTTCAAACTAGAACATCTAGAAAACTCCTCTCACCCCCTCCTAACCCACCCCACTGACTGCCATATTTAATAGGCTTATCCCCATAACCATTTCCCTAAAAGGGCTCAGTTGCATTTATCCCCCTCATTCAACCCTCTCACGTTCCAAGTAACAATTTTGGCTTCATTAAGAGCTAAAAAACCCCTTTCCTTTCCTTTTCCACGGCTTGAACTCTCATCTTTGGAGTCATAATTAATAGAGCATTCTAGTCTTTTTCACTCCCTACTACCTTTGATACCTACTTTAGAATTGGAAGCCGAAACCTTATGAAGACGGATTGCTTCAATAACTGTCAAAAGTGCCATAAACTGCTCCTTAAAACCCACACACGAATCCCCCACAACACGATAGATCTCTTTCATTCTCTACAAAATCCAATCTAAGTACTCTAACCTTGAGCAACTAGATTTCCCCAACACAGCAGGAGGATATGAACTTATGAGAGTGCAAAACGAGGCTTCCTCCCTATTGAATAGATCCACGTCCCGGAAAAGTGTCGGGTCGTACACAAGCTAATTGTTCCCTCCATCACAACCCAACTCCATCCCAACCAAAGCAGGTAGAGCAGTTCCTTCTCCCTTATCACCATTAACACTAACCTCCCACACAAGACCCGAAGATGAACAAGGAGCGGAAGGATCAACAACCGGTGAAGAATATAATATCCCCGTTTCAATAGCAAGAACCCACTTAGCAGACCCAAGGTCTGATGCAATGCGAAGAGGTCCTGACCAACAACCACCAACAGGCTCTAAGACAATAGCACTAGCACCCAGGCTATCAACTTGACTAACTAAGAGAGCCATTTTTCTAGGTAACTCAGCACCACCAAATACATCAACACCACTAGGATTGATCCAAAGATCAGCCAACGCTCCTCAACGGCAGCTTCTAAGGAAGGTTGAGAAAATTGATGCGAGAAAGCTTCCAAGTACGACACCTTCAACACAAAAGCAACGGCGGGACCTGAGACAATCTGTTTAGATCACAATGAAGACACTGCGTCACCACCAGCAAGATATACGGTTCTCACTGTGCTTGTAACGAGCCTTCCAGCAAGCTCGTTCATTTCTTACAGCTGGAAGTACATGTGGCGGTGTGTGGGTACGTGGCAGGAATAAGTTGTTGATGGCTGCTAGCTAGAGTTGGAGCTGTCAAGCATGCAAGGAATAAGCATTGCCTATTAAATACGCTGTCGTTTTACTCTTAGTAGTATTTGAATTTCTGTTGTTAGTTTGGGCGGGTCTGTGTGTCTAAATTGTATAAAAGAGGGGAAAGTCCTTTGAGAAGGCATTCTGTTGGTTGTATCCATGTTGAATCAGGAGGTTGTTTGGCTCCTCGAATTGCCAATCTCTATCAGTAAAGCTTGTCTCTCCATTTCTATCTCTCTCGATTCTCCATTTTTCTTCTTTTCACTCTCAATTGTCAGACTAAATTCCATATAAGTAATTGGTACTGCTACAAGTGGTATCAGAGTCTCGATCCGCTGTTGCGCTTGAATTCGTTTTACTGTCAACGGCGATGACTCAGACTAGATCTGCTTCGGCGGAGGTTCGTGAGGTGCAGGACGGTTTACAATTGCTGCACGTTGTAGCTTCTGAAGTCCAGGCGAATGTGAGGCAGAACCAGTCAGATGTGCAATCTAACATTCGAACTCAGGAGGAATTCCGGCGAACGCAGGAGGACTTGCGGCGAACACAAGACGAGATGCTAGAAATGCTTAAGAAGTAGAACGAGCAATTTCGACAGATCAGCTCGCATTTCAAGTTCAAGGAACGGGAGTGCATTGATGCTAATGGCAGGCAAGGAGAAACTAGCAGGAATGCTGATCCAGTGTTTCAGGCGGACTCTTCTGGAGGAGAGGCGTTTCAGACAAGGTCATTGTGCCTTGATTTTCCATGATTCGACGGAGAAGATCCGGAAGGTTGGTGCTACCGAGCCTCACAGTTCTTTGATTACTACTGTATTTCTGATGCACAGAGATTTACAATCTCTAGCTTTCATATGGAAGGCAAAGCTCTGGTTTGGTTCCAGGAATTGCGTACTAGCAATAACCTGACCACATGGAGTGAGTTTATCAAAGCTCTCCAGATTAGGTTTGGTAGGGGTTTATATGACGATCCAATGGAAACACTTGTAAAATTGAAACAAACTGGTAGTATTGAAGAATATAAGTCTCAGTTTGAGCTTCTGTTGGATAATCTGAAATTGAGCTGCTTTTTAGGAGGATTAAGTGACGAAATTAGGCTTCCTGTTAGGATGTTCAACCCTAGAACATTAACAGATGCCTATTCCCTAGCAAAAATTCAAGAAGAATTGATTTTAAATGCTAAGAAGACTACTCGGACTTCTTGGAGTAGCACTCAACTCCGGAGTTCCAATGTGGTTAGCAGCTCATATAAACTGAGGATGAGCCTGCAAGGTCCATCTAAGATGCTCCAGGGTGGGTTTAGTCATGGACAACCAAAGGGAGGTGATACCAGTAGACTTTGCTATTCATGTGATGCTAAGTGGAGCAGGGGCCATGTTTGTGAAGGTCCGAAGTTGTTTTTAATTGAAGAGGTGCTGACGGATGAGATTGAGGAGAATGATGAGGCCACTCTTGTGGAGACTGTGGAGGAAGAACCGAAAATTTCACTTAATGCTATTACGGGAACTCCCACTCCAAAAACCATGAGGTTATTAGGAAGGTTGCTGAGTCACAAGGTGATTGTGTTGATAGATTCAGGTAGACACACAATTTTGTGGATGTGCACTTGGCTAATTTGCTTGGAATCCAACCTAAAGGACAGGAGGCCATTAAGGTCCGGATCGCCAATGGCCAAGAAGTCACTAGCTCAGGCAAGAGTAGTGTTACCACTTTGAAGTTGCAGGGAACGAATTTTGGGGTGGAGTTGTATGTGATACCTTTGGCAGGATGTGATCTTGTCTTAGGAATTCAGTGGCTTCGGCTTTTAGGCCCCATTTTATGGGACTTTGAAGCCTTAACAATGGAGTTTTCATTTAATAACCGGAAATGTTTGTTGAGAGGTTTCCAGCAGGGGCAAATGTGGAGCTTGGAAGATGCTGAGAGCTTCAGAGTTTCTGGACAGAAAGGAGTTCTTTTCCAGTTGATGGCCCACTCGGCTGCAGAGGAGCATCCTGGGGCAGCTGAAGAATATAGAAGTGCAGCAGAGTTACAGAAATTGGAGGAATTGCTACAACAATTTACTGATGTGTTCCAGGAACCTACTGAGTTGCCTCCACACAGGGCTCATGATCATACCATCAAACTACAACCGGGGGTACGACTTGTATCTGTTAGACCCTACAGATATCCTTTTTATCAAAAGGAGGAAATCGAGAAGATTGTGAAGGAGCTGCTGTCTTCGGGAGTTATTCGACCAAGCACTAGCCCTTTCTCTTCCCCGGTATTGTTGGTTCGAAAGGCGGATGGATCTTGGAGGATGTGGATGGACTACCACTCCCTCAACAGTGTCACAATAAAAGATAAGCACCCTATTCCAGTAGTAGATGAATTATTGGATGAATTGTGGGGGTCTAGGGTCTTTTCTAAACTGGATTTAAGATCCGGTTATCACCAAATCAGGGTAGTTGAGGATGATATACCAAAAACAGCCTTCCGTACTCATGAAGGCCATTATGAGTTTTTGGTTATGCGTTTCGGCTTAACCAATGCTCCTTCTACATTTCAGAGTCTCATGAATTCTGTATTTAGGCAATATTTGAGGAAGTTCATACTTGTGTTCTTTGATGATATCCTTGTATACAGCAAGGATTTTGACACACACTTAGGTCACTTAGCAATTACATTGGGGCTGCTGAGGGAGAATAAGCTCTTTGCTAAACGGACTAAGTGTAAGTTTGGGTGCTTTGAAGTGGACTACTTGGGACATATAGTCTCAAGTGAAGGGGTGAGGGCTGATCAAGGGGAAATTCAGGCTATGATTGAGTGGCCGCTTCCTAAGACTGTGAAAGCCTTGAGAGGATTTTTAGGTCTCACAGGCTACTATCGGAAGTTCATAAAAAATTATGGAACCATTGCTGCTCCACTGACTTCTTTACTTAAGAAGAACTCTTTTGAGTGGAATGCAGATGCTGAACATGCATTTCAGCTGCTGAAAGAAGCCGTTACTCAAGCCCCTGTCCTTGCCTTGCCAAACTTCACTCAACCCTTTGTCATTGAGTGTGATGCGAGTGGAATTGGGGTGGGAGTAGTGCTGATACAGAACCAGAGGCCCATTGCCTTCCTGAGTAAGGCACTGAAGGGAAGAGCTATTCATCTGTCTAACATATGAAAAGGAACTATTTGCTTTGGTAACTGCTGTCCAGTAGTGGAGGCCGTATCTTTTGGGACAGACTTTTGTGGTAAGGACAGATCAGCAAAGCTTAAAATTCCTATTGGAACAGAAGGTTGGTTCTCCTTGCCAACAAAAGTGGCTTACTAAGCTGCTTGGCTACAGTTTCAAGGTTGAATACAAAAAAGGCGTAGCAAACAAGGGAAGGATGGAAGGAGGAACTCAGTTTGTCTCTTCTTTCAATTCCAACTCCTTCTTGGATTTCAGAGGTGAAAGCACATTATCAGGTGGATGAAGAAGTACAGGACCTGCTCTCTAAATGGCAGGCCAACAGCTTAGATTCTAATAAGTATACTTTCAGGGATGGTGTGGTCTTTTACAAGGGTAGACTTTGTTTGGGCAATGATCAGCAATTGAAGACTCTGGTCTTAAACTTTGTTCACAGTGATCCATTGGCAGGTCACTTGGGCTATGAAAGAACTATGCAGAGGGCGAGGAGGGATTTATACTGGAAGGGTCTAAAAAAGGATCTCAAGAAGTTTATAAGAGAATGCCCTGTGTCAGCGGAACAAGCACGAGAATACTCTCCCTGCTGGACTTTTGCAGCCACTTCCTATACCTCATAGGATTTGGACTGACATTAGTTTGGATTTTGTGGAAGGCCTTCCTGTATCTCACGGTCATTCGGTGGTTTGGGTAGTCGTGGACCAGCTGTCTAAGTATAGCCACTTCATTTCACTTCCTCATCCTTATACAGCGGCTTCTGTGACCCGTGAATTCATCTTCCATGTGTTTAAACTACATGGGATGCCAACCTCTATAGTATCAAATCGTGATCCTACGTTTACTAGTGCTTTCTGGAAGGAGTTCTTTAAGTTGCAGGGCACCACCTTGAATATGAGTACCAGTTACCATCCTTAGTCCGACGGCCAGACTGAGATTGTCAACAAAAGTCTAGAGCACTACTTGCGTTGCTTCTCCCAGGACCGTCCTAAGCAGTGGACTTCATGGCTTCCATGGGCAGAATACTGGTACAACACCACCTGGAATTCTTCCATCCGTATGACTCCATTTGAGGCGGTCTATGGCATTCCTCCTCCCCGGTTGATGTCTTATGTCCCGGGCACTACTGCTGTGGAATCTGTGGATGTGTTGTTAAAGGAACGAGCTCAGCTTATCACTCTCCTTCGCCATAACTTGCAGCAAGCTCAGGACCGAATGAAGAAATTTGCAGATTTAAATAGTGAACGCCAGTTTGAGGTTGGCCAGCAAGTTTACCTCCGGCTTCAACCTTACCGCCAAAATTCGGTGGTGACTCGGCGTGCTCTCAAGTTAGCCCCTCGTTTCTATGGCCCTTACACTATTATCAAGAAGGTGGGATCGGTGGCTTATGCTTTGGATTTGCCCCCTTCATAAAAAATTCATCCAGTGTTTCATGTGTCTCAACTGAAATTGAAACTGGGGTCTTCTTCAACAGCTGCCACGACACTACCCCCGATGGATGTTCATTTCTTACAGCTGGAAGTACATGTGGCGCTGTGTGGGTATGTGGCAGGAATAAGTTGCTGATGGCTGCTAGCTGGAGTTGGAGCTGTCAAGCATGCAAGGAATAAGCAATGCCTATTAAATATGCTGTCGTTTTACTCTTAATAGTATTTGAATTTCTGCTGTTAGTTTGGGCGGGTCTGTGTGTCTGAATTGTATAAAAGGGGGGAAAGTCCTTTGAGAAGGCATTCTGTTGGTTGTATCCACGTTGAATCAGGAGGTTGTTTGGCTCCTTGAATTGCCAATCTCTATCGGTAAAGCTTGTCTCTCCATTTCTATCTCTCTCGATTCTCCATTTTTCTTCTTTTCAATCTCAATTGTCAGACTAAATTCCATATCAGTAATTGGTACTGCTACAGTGCTCCCCTACACGAGGAATGGTAGCAGTGGAGCAAACCAAAAGACTACCGGCACAAAGCCAGAAATGCCAGGGAGAGCACTCCCCCATCCTCTTCCTACAAAGGTTGAGGAAAAGTGGTTGCGACGGTTGCGACCTATCCTCCAGGCTAACCCATACAATCAACCCTTACCCTTCGCCGTGTCTAAGCCCAACACAGGGCGCCCTGAACCCGGTGGCCCAACTCCCGCTTTCATTCCCCATTTTAGTGAAATTTTTGTTTTAGGCTTGAGGGAGAACTTAAACCGAGCGCCCCCAGAGCCCATCGGGACCTTACCTTTAAAGTCTCGATCAACGTGGACCACTGAAGGGGGGCCTAAGATACTTGCTAAAACAAGGGGCATAGACAGGACTTCTTCTGCACTGGGCTTCGGCTCAACACCCACTAGGCCTGACTTACTTTCACAAATACCTAGGCCCTAGCCCAAGTCAATCCACTCTAAGCAACAGACCACATCCAAATTTATGCGTATCCACATCTCTCTAAGGGTGCGAAGATCAAAACTTTCACCCAAACGTCCCTTGTCCTCCCTCGAGCAAACTCAACCAGCAAAGGTACGAGGATCTCCTCCATCCCCAGACGCAATTCCAGACAAAAGCCACCTAGTCACTATCTGTCCCATTGGTGCAAACACATTAGAGTTCCCAGAAACACCTTTCATCAATGAGGACACTGCTGGAATTCTCTTCGGTCCTGCAAGTACCTCTGCAAACAGCCTCTTCCCACCCACCTCCATCGAAGATTTCAACACTGGCATTGACTGACTATTGCCCACGCCTAGCAACGAACGACCTCCATTACGAACCCCAGCAAACCTGCCATCGTATAGCGACTGGATAAATTGCACTACCGAACGCAGCTCCGACGCGAAGGACCTCCATCCTTTGTCATCTCTCCCTTTTGGCACTAGGATATGTCCCCTACGTCTACCTCCACTATGCTCCTCCACTACCAAGATCTACCCAAGCATATTAAAGCAGTGTTGGGCGAGGAGAGCTGAGAAACCAGCACTAGAGCATGTGCAAAACACTTTTGTTTCCTCCTCTATGGTGGCTACAACCAACAACTATTAGCTTTACCCAAGTAGATGGAATGAACGTTACCCCTGCATCTTTCAAGAACTACCCTCCACCGCCAACTCAAAACGATTTGGATTAAATAGAACACCACCTTAACAACCCCATCAGAGAAGAGAGGAGTCAGCACGTACTAACTCGTGCCGACAAGAGAGAGAGATACATTCTTGTAAAAATACCCCAAAAATAACATCTACAATGTGTAAATGATGTTGATAGAATATGATAACACCGTTATTAGAATAAACAGATACTCAGCTAGTTGAAATAACCAATTAAAATGCCCTTGTAATTAGGTTTTGTGTCAAAGGTTTTTGAACTTAGAAATCTGGGAATGGACTATGCGAATCCTCACAGGACCTGCCATGTCAAATGAACGGCTATTAGGGTTTCATAATTCCTCATAGTTCTAGTTGGTAATTATGCTACCCTGTTTTTGCATTAGAATTTCCATTTATTTTTCTTTGTGTCTCAATGACAGAATATAAACCTTTTAATGTGTTGCGTAGTTAACAAGTTTCATACTGAACTAGATATTATAATATCAACACCAATCACAGCCAGAATCCACTAGTCTTTAAAGGAAATTCTACTCTCGACCTAAATGTCTTTTATATTGGCTCAAGAAATCCCTTTACTAGGGACCAAATCCTTGAAGCTATGGCCAAAGTTCCAAGCCACAATATAAAATTCTTATAGAAAATTATATATATACTATGTTACATCCAGCATTCAGAATGAATGCCAAATATTGGAAAGCCAAGCCCTATTTGTGCATGAGTCTACAAGGATTTCATTTCACTAGTTCAATATCCATATGCTCAATGGAAAAGAGAAACTCCCAAGCTGATAGACAACAGAGTTAAACAACTAATTATAGCACTGACATTGAAAAATTCAGGCATTCTGATGTCACATTTTGACCATTCAAGATTTAGACTACATAATTTCCTCTATCTTGTCAGATTCCAGTAGAGTTGCTAATGTAATCTTTTCAAAGCACATTTGAGTATTAAATCTTGGTCGATAGTTTCTGGAGGTATCAATAAAAACTTATGGAAAAAAAAAAAAAAAAGCTTTATTTTCCGATGGTGGTCCTCCACAATCCTCTTTGGTTAAATAAAAATATATCATAGTAAGCCAGCCATTTTCATTCAATTTGGGTCAAAATGTAAAGGTAGTGTATTAGTTTGTCTGTTTTCCCATAGAGAAATTTATTGGATATGTAATTGATGCTTTATAAGGACTCAATGCTGAGCTGGATAATAAAAAGTAAAAATTCTTGAGATCTGATAAATTATTCTTATCCATTTTTTCATATATAAAAAAATAAAAAAACATTTTGAGAAAGAAGAAAAAAAAAAAATGACATTTCAGAGCTCATCAAGCCTGCCTATATCGACTCATATATGTTTTTTTCTTTTTTATATAAATAATGTCAAATCATTAAAAAGCGCAGAGGATATTGACTCATATATTTATATAGTATTAGTCTTAAATAATTCAGAAGATATGAAATGGTTTGATCTAAGGCATCAATTTATTTAAGACTCAGGAGCATACGTGAAAACGAAACAGATTAACATATTTACTTTTGGTGAAAAGAGAAAGTGTCCACTCATGTCTGCAAATGGTTATACAAAGTAAAATATTTCACTAAAGAGCTGAGAATGTATCAGTAAAGTATTGCCAACAATAATGGTATTCATGACAATGATTTTTCTGATGTTCTTCAATTAGGCTCAATACTAGTTCAACACCAAACATGCTTTTTGACATTTTCTTTTGGCTTCCAAAAGCAAAAGTACTTCTAAGATTACTTTAATGGTGCATGAAGCATTAACTATACTACAATCTTTTTTTGTCCTCTATCAAATTATTAGTAATTCCAATCATATCTGCATAAGTACTAAGAATTGCATGGGCAGACTCTGACCACCAGCCTGACTCATTGGCAAATGAAACACTAAGAGACATTCATATCCATTTCCTCCTATCTGTGGACACCAAGTACAGTACTGCTGAACCATGTTCTTATATTTCATTTACTGTTTGCATGATCTCAATCAGGGGTCCTTTGCGTTGTAGCAAACACACATTTTGTATCACAAAGAATCTGTTCATTTGTCAATAGAATACTCATAAAGATAGATGGGAAGATCTAATGGCCCAAGGATTCAAGGATGAGGGATACATGCCTGATATAGCTGGAGTCAGGATCCCATCCCCAATCACCATGCAAGTCCCAATAAGTACAAGAACAAGAAGTGCATTTTTCTTGAATGCATTTCCCTCCAACCATCTTTTGGTTCTTGCAGCAAATGACTGTTCAGCAGGGAATACAGAACGGCTATAAGTTGTTAGTTCCTCATCAGTCCGATCTTGGTTAGGAATAATCTTTATGTTTGCATGCCGACAAAGTAGAGAATAAAGAGCAAATGTTCCACCTGTGGAGTATAAGTTCGAGGAACGGTGACTCATCAGCATCAAATAGGGAAATATGCCTCATCACGATGAGAGAAGATGAGCATTATGCCATACCACCATTGGAAGCATGCCATTAAAAATGTTCAAAGTACATCAAGGGATAAAGAATATTATTTTTTAAAAACAATATGATATAAAAGAGCGGGAAGGATCATTTTTTACCTATCTCAACACTAAAAGTAAAATAAAGGATAATATTTACTAAAAAATTAACTTGTTCATTGAACATAGATTTTTCTAGATGGCCTGATTTTTTTTTTAAAACAAAAAATAATAATAAAATAAATAAATAAACTAAAATCTACTGTTTTGGAGAAAAAACTCAAAAAATTAATTACAGTAAATCCTTAACTGCACAACCAGTTTGATGGAAAGCAGACAAGGAAAAACAACGTTGCAGTCTGGCAGATAGAAGCAATATCAATATAGTACTCCATGTTTTTCTCTCTCTTTTCGTAATGGACAAGTGGTATGGTAATATGAGACAAGTGGTATGGTACTTCATATTAAATAAAATATTTTTTATTTCAATATTCAATACTTTCAAACGATTCATTTTTGCAATTTCCTTTACATTCTTCACAACCATAAACTCCTAATGTATAATCCATTCACATGATGGAGTAACTTTTTTTATAAGTAATCGAAATCTCACTAAAAGTGAAAAAATTACTCAGGTACACACAGAATATATAGGAGAAACACTCAGCTAGAAGGAGAAAAAAAAAATCTTGAAAACTAAGCACCCGGAGAGCTACAAAAGCAGTTGTCCAAGTATAAAGAGTGAAAAAGAAAAAATGACTCTAAGCTCCGCCAATGTCCTCTCACGATTCTCAAAACTTCTATCATTTCTTTCCCTCCAAAGACACCACAAGAGGCAAAAAGACAACATTTTCCACATAGTAGCATTCCGGGTGCTACCACCAATCCACCAACAAGTAAACAAGTCAACTACTCTACTAGGTATCACCCAAGACAGCCCAAAATAACTGAAAAGGGCATTCCATAAAGAACAAGCAACCTCACAATGGAGGATGCCTAGTAGTCTACCAACATATATGATTCCTCCAAAGAAGGTGAAATCTAGTACATTCTGGTTTCACTAGATGTGAGTGTATGTTGAAGTATTCATTATTGTACATTTGTGCTTTAATTTCTTCAACAATGTTTACTGTTAAATTGGCTCTGAGATAGAGTTTTCCCCAAGAAAAGTTTCCAACAATTTTCCAAATTTAAGAAGATATAAGAATTGTCAAAAATCAAATTTAACAGAATGAGAAAAGAAAGAAATACATGTCATCAACCTCAACGTTCCTTTCACTGATAATGAATGACACTACATAAAAGGTAAAAGGCCATAATAGCAAACCATAAATCCCAATTGTTTGTATCATTAGATATTGAAAATTTTGTAATATTTATTGTGTCAAGTGGTTCAAAATAATACTGACATAATTTTTAAAGGTTAATAAGTACATGAAATAGAATTGCAATTAGTAACTTTGTAGGGAAGAGTAATATACCTTGACCATTGTCATTTGCTCTACAAACAATAAAAACGTATTTGAGGAGTGGAACAAGACTAAGGGAATATATAATCAATGATAAAGCTCCAATCACATCCTCTGGGTCTTCAATTCGAGAAGGAAATGTGTTGTAGAAAACATACAAGGGAGACGTGCCCAAATCTCCGTAGACTACTCCAAGGCTTTGGAATGCAAGTTGAAGAACCATTGATGCTGAAAATTTCTGGAGGAAACAAAATTGAATCAGCAAAAAGAGTAATATTACAAATATATATATTCAAATTCTCCTTATTTTACTCAGGCCATGCTTGGTATATGCAGGCAATGTCCTTCTCAGACCATACAATAAATTCAACCATATTGCAAACAAGACTTTAATCAGAGGAACTTATCCTACAAAATTCATGAATTCTTTTCAATTTCATTTTCTTTATCCTTAGACAAGCGATAAGCAAACAAAAATAGTTCAGCATAAGAAATTAGAATGGTTCAAAGCCTTTGCAATTTGAATTTTGAGTCAGATTTTCAATTTAGGTTTGAAATAGTTCATTCCAGTAAAGTGTTTCACAGAAAGAGAGAAAGAGACAGAGAGTCTCAAAATAGGTAAATGCATCACACCTTTTCCTTGTACATGTTTCTAAGCCTCTTAGCTTCCTCCTCCATGGGCTGATCAAGCTTCTGATCCAAAATCCACACTTTACTTCTTTCACCAGCGTCTTCATCAGTCTGCACTCTTGAAGCCATTTGCATCTCAGTTCAAATGATTCTTCCTTTTTCCACCAGTTAATCTCTCTGGATACACTTTCTCATCCTTTAAATATTTTGTCTAAAATGAAGGCCACAAAAATTGTACATCAACCTGCAAAAAATCCAATTCCGTATCCTCAATCTCAATAACATAATATGATAGAGAATTTAATTTTCAATATTTATCTTTACTTTGTAAAAGAATTGAGAACAGAAACAGAGTTCTTAAGTTTTCCTTTATATCTTAGTCAACGTTGTAAAGTCCAAAAAGGTTTGAGATTAGGAAAGCACAAGGCTAAAAAGGTGAAAATTCCATCTGTTTATGTGAATCTGAAGAACCATCTTCATCAGTTCCTAACTTCCCATGGGGTCAAAAGAAGCACTTGCAGAATATAAGGGTTCGTCTTGTAACTGTTAATGTATGCTCGATATACAGTGTTAGCCCACCTCCTAATGACAAGCTTTTGGGACTATTGGCTATTGGGTTCCAAAAACATGATATCAGAGCCTTGTTTGTCTAAAAGGTCTAGTGTTCGAATCCCGGGAATTCCCAGTTGTTCTGTTAAACTTGGTGTTTGTTCTGGAGTCTTAAAATTAGTTAAATGCCCAGTCTATTTCATATTCTCACTAACCCCATGCAATATAATGATATGTCCTAATCCCATATTTTAACTAATTTTAAGACTCCAGATGATTCTGTACATAATTTCTGCAAGTGGAACCTATAATAGACATGGAAACAGAACAAACACCAAGTTTAACAGAACAACTGGGAATTCCTGGGATTCGAACGCTAGACCTTTTAGACAAACAAGGCTCTGATATCATGTTTTGGAACCCAATAGCCAATAGTCCCAAAAGCTTGTCATTAGGAGGTGGACCAACACTGTATATCGAGCATACATTAACAGTTACAAGACGAACCCTTTGTGAAAAACAGATGAAAACTGACACTGGCAGTCAATGATTTATAGAAGTTGATGATTATGAAATGTTAAAACCAATATCAATTCTTATATTCTGCAAGTGCTTCTTTTGACCCCATAGGAAGTTAGGAACTGATGAAGATGGGTCTTCAGACTCACATAAACAGATGGAATTTTCACCTTTTTAGCCTTTTGCTTTCCTAATCTCAAAGTAGAAATATATTGATTCTGATAGGCTTCAACAACGGTTGGCAGATGGGTCCACAAGAGCCATATAGAATAGACAAGTAACCTAGCAAAATAATGATGAAAATCCACCGATTATCATGGTATAAAGATCACCTCAGATTGGTGATGGAAGAAATAATCAATGTAACCAAGAGTCTATCAGTTGGGGAGTGAAGATCATAAATCGGAAATGACATAATAAACTGAAAGAAGAAAAATGAATCAACTCAAGAACCATGTTTAGATTCTGAAAAATTTCAATGCTGTTCTGAACCAATTTTCACAATAAGAATAAGTCTTCAGTTGAAATCCATGCTCACATTGAGCTCAATGATGAAGCCCACGAAAAACTACAAAATCATACTTAGTTCCCCAATCCAGTTCCCCAATCCAATAGAACACTGAAGTCCACTTGTATAAACTTGACGCTTACTTCGATCAAATCTATGCCCCCACAATGAGCTGCTAAACCCACCAATAAAGTGGCAACAAGTTTAAAATGAACCAAAACCAAAGCTTGGGACTTTAACTCAATGCAAACAAGCTCATATAGTGATATAAATAAGATGAAAAAGAATACAGAAAACCCCAATTGCCTATCACACAGCTCCAGATCATCTCACATATTTCAAAGCAAAAACAGAGAAGCAAAAGAAGAAGAAACAGAGTCATTGCTATTACTTGCTTGCTCGTCAGTATTCCCAACTGGGGGTTCAACCAAAGGGTCAAGAATCAAAACCCAGAAACTGAATTGAAAATAGAACAGCACTACACATTTAATTCACCTGAAAGTCCACGTGAGTTCCAGTCTTTCTCGTACTCTTTTGGTCTTTAGCAACCAAGTTTACAGTGAAATGTATGGGTTTTGTGTATTTTTGTTTTATTTCTCATCTCCCAGTGCACTGAGATCAACTATCCGAGCTGTACATGGGGTCCACTTCACTCTTCTTGACAGGTGGGCTCCATCCAGTCCTCTATCAAAAACAGCGTCTATTGCATGCAATGCAATGCCAACAATGACTTGCATCCTATCTTAATGATCCTTAATGAGAATCCTAACCATTTGTTTATGAGAATTTTATAAAAATTTACCTGCCTTTTAAGTAGGTAGGCCCACCGATAAGGATTTATAATAATTATTTATAACAACCGTTAATAATTTCGACAAGTATTGCGAGAGATTTCAAATGAGATTTACCTGTTTGAGTAGGTGGTTGGACAATCAAATATTTATTAATTTTATTTGGACAGATAAATCTAATATGAAGTATTTTATATTAACTCCCAAAATTACTAGCAATTCTGACAGAAAAAGCTTGTATCCTGAACCATCGTAATAGGTAGACTCCTTAGGCTCTCTTTTATGTGAAAATGTATAAATTGTATGTACAATTTGAACAATCTAATTACAGGTAATCCTAGTTCGAATTGCGAAGCTTGAACATTGGTGACTATTGATTTCTATTGTTACCATATACAACAATGATGAATAATATAAAATAAAAAAAGAGAGAGTAAGAGAAAATTAAGACAGATTTATGTGGTTCGGCAATTTATCTACGTCCACAGGAGTGCAGCTATATTCAATAATAATTTAAGGTTACAGCATAACACATTTATAACAAAATTCTACTATACGAACATATATGGAAAACCCCAAAGTATCCTATAATGGTACTCTCATATTACTCTCTATACCCAAGAGAGTACGAGCCACTTATTCCAACAATTTCTTAGGCCAAGTGATCACAACCATTTAATTTTCAAACAAGACTATTTCCTTTTTGTTTACAAAATTGATAAGTTACATATAGGGCTGACAGTTTTTCTATGACCTATAAATTTAACATGAAATTAACGGACTAGGGTTGAGGGATTTGTCTTATTTAATTAAATGGATCGGCTTAAGGTTACACATGCATATATAGTTTACAATCATGCATCGACACGACCCGAACTTAACATAAGACATTTAGGTCTGACAATTTTTTACATGACTTATAAATTTAACACGAACCCAATACGAAATTGACGAGTTAAAATTTAAGAGTTTGATCCATTTAATTAAATGAATAAAATTAAAATTCACCTGTATAGTGTTATATCCATACATAAACACTAACTCCGATACACAAACTCAAGAAACATATACATGCACGCATCTGGCCAGCATTGAACCACAACGTACCTCACCTCCCTTTAATTCTTATGAAATACAAAGAAAGAATGTTACTGTAAGAGCTAGAGTTAGGACTCATTGAATCATTTTTTTTTTTTTTCTAATCTCTCTCTCTCTCTCTCTCTCTCTCTCTCAAACAATGAAAGCATCTTCATTTGAGTTCTTTTTTTCGTAATTTCAATCTGACTGCAAAATGTGAAAATGTTTTTTGTCGACTATATTTAATTAAGAACCAAATGAAAGATGGCTTTGTATTAATGAATCAAATAGTAACAGCTGTATTACATTTATTAAGTTGACTAATAAACCCATATTTTTCTAATCTATGATATAACCGAGTAAATGTGTTCAAGGCCATTATGATGGCAGCCCTTTGCGCCTTTATTACATGAATTAAGATTTTCTATAATTTTAAAAATAAAAAATAAAAAATAAAAAATATTTGTAGGTTTTCAAATTACATAACTTTGACATCGAAACTCTTAGAAAATACCATATATTAAAAAGTTAGTATGTTACAATTGAGAATTAAGTATATTTTTATCATGCTCTTATCTTTTATGGTGTAAAAAAAAAATTGAGCAAAAAATTGTCTTTTAATTTTATGCAAAAGAAACGTCTCTACAAAAATGAAAAATAAGTTTTTTTGAAGAAAATTCTTTGTGGTTAGCAAGATATTTTAATATGTGGTATTGTCCAAGCGTTTTGATGCCTAAGATTTCAAGTAAAATGGAAATGAGTTATTTTATGCTTAAAACTTTATTTTGTTTTATTTAACAATGTACACAATATCATGTCATATAAAACTTTTAAATGGTGTGTGGCAATATATTCACAATGTGGCATCACGTAAACCGTTAAATCTGTGAAATAAAATATTAAAATAATGCTATATACTATACATCTCATCTCACTCATTGAGCTAATGTGACGGTGCATATCTCTTAGACCGATCATTGTTAAAAACATTAAAAAAAAAAAGTAAAAGTAAATAAATAATAAGAAGAAAGAAGAAGAAATAAATAAACAAAATTATTAAGGTTGTTGGGCACATCTCTTAGATCACACAAACTGTTATTTATTATTCAGCCGTTGGTTTTTTAACGTTTGACTTGGAAGACTTTTTTTTGTTTTTTTTATTATTCAAACATAACTTTGAAGACTTTTTATTGAAAAGAATCATCTTACGTTTCTGACCGTTTGGTCATTAGAATTTTTGAAGCTTATTACCGTTGGCCATCAAGAATATCCATGAATTTCTATGACCGTTTGGTATTCATTCTTTGAAGATTTTTTTTTGGGGTAATTATCTTTTTTCCCCATGAACTACCAAAAAATGCGCAATGCTCCCATGAACTACCAACTCGACCAAAATAGAGTATTCAACTACCAAAGACAACCATTTTCCCCCCTTCCGTCAGTCAAAGGGGTTAAAACAAATGGTCAACGGGTCATGTGCCGTTTTATATGGGGGCATGTTGGAAGATGATGGTAGTTCATGGGGGGAAAAGAGGAAGATGGTGGTAGTTCATAGGGGGAAAAGAGGAAGAAAATGAGGGTAAAACGGCGTGTGACTAACGAAAGGGGGGAAAATGGTTATCTTTGGTAGTTGAATGCTCTATTTTGGTCGAGTTAGTAGTTCATAGAGGCATCGCGTATTTTTTGGTAGTTCATGGAGAAAAGGTAATTACCCTTTTTTTTTTTTTTTTTTCGCAGCTTCTAAATAGCTTTTGTATTGTCCTATTCCATTTTCGTACTATTCTATTGTGTCCTTCCTACAGTAGCAGCATAAAACTCATTAAAAGTTCACCTGTATTTTCTATTTCTAGTATTTTCTTTCTGCGGCTTTTCATCAAGCAGTTTAGAGGGTTGTTTATTTGACCTTTGTATTTTAAAATATAAATATGACTCCTAATGTGGACGTGTGTGATCACAACCAAACATACAATCAAAATATAAAGTGCGAAAAATAAAGAACACAAATATTTCGGTGACGAAGTGGAAACTCTTTAAACAAAGAAAAAAACTACGATGGGACAGCCAAACCCAGAAAATCCACTATTCAGAAGAGAAATAGCTAGTTACAAAACAGTCGTATTCACAAATCCTATTGCAGTAATCGTATCTTGAACTCTAACGCATACCTATACGCAAGCGTCTTTCAACTAGACCGTTTGTCTGAAGGGTTCTTCAATGGACTCCTTTAACTTAGAGTTCCTCTCTAAGCTAGACTTCAATGGTTGATCAAATTACACAAATACTCCAAGAGAGCTAGCACATCTACTAATTTCTGTCTAAACACCCTCTCTAAGCACAATAGAATTCTATACAAATTCCTTACAAATAAATAATGTAGAAGCTCCTTTAAATAGATTTCAGAAAACCTAATTCTACTCAAACTCGGATTTCATAGGTGGTGTCCGGACCTAGCCTTTGGCGTTTGGACCTGCAACTTAAAACTTCAAGTAATCACTGAAGCGCGTCCGGACTTACAACCTTAGTGTCCGAATGGTTGCATAAAGTACTTCCACAATCCGTAGTCATCGCATTAGTGTCCGGACCTTCTTGCAGATTTTTACTCTCTGTGGCTCGCGTCTGCTGGGTCGTCCGGACCTCATAAGACTTTTGCTCTCAGTGGTTCGCGTCTGCTAAGCCATTCAGACCTTCATAGAACTTCTACTCTCGGTGGCTCGCATCCAGACTCTGCCATCTGGGTGTCCGGACGTACTGTAAGAAAACTTATTTTTTGAGCTGTAAAGTCTCCAGCATATTTTCTTCAACATGAACTTGCCTTCTTTAGAGATATTCTGTGCAGATTCAAGTCTTGATTAGTTAATTTCATATTTGGAATTAATATTCTGCAATATTCTTCTGGAAGATTCTGGAAATATGGTATCCCTATTATAGCAATCCCTGATATGAAAGCGTTTTTGTCAACCAAAATGTAGCCAATAAAAATAAACCAACAAACTCCCATTTTGGTCATTTTGGGACAAAAACAACTTATACCAAAAATTAAAATTACTCTTTATTTTTGTCTCTGCAGGACAAAGGGTAAACATAGTAATAAAATAAATCACAATGGTTTAAAAATCAATGAACAATAATCAAAGATGTTCATGAAAGTAGCTCACTCAGAATAAAAGTGCATCGAAATAGATGATAAAAAAATAAAGTAACACAGCACTTTAAACTCCTTCATGGTCTGAGCCCTAATGTTGTTGATATGCCCCCATGTTGATGTTGACTCGCTCCACCTTGGCATCCAGCACTTGGAATCGCTCGTCAACAGACTAAAAGTGCTCAATCAAACAGGTGTCCATAGACAAGAACTGAGCTTGCATAGACTGCTGATGAGTGTCAAATATTGTATATTTGGACCCCTTGCATTTGTTAGGTCTTTAGCTTTGTTATTTTCTGATGTATTTTGTTAGTTTTGGTGTTTTAGCATTTTGTAAGTCATTAAGTAAAAACTGGAGGTTTTTAGGCAAAAAGACTGAAAATTCAAATTTTAAGGCAATGGGCTCGAGCACAGCCCTGTTGGGCTCGAGCACACATGCCCACAACAGCCCTTCAAGCGAATGGGCTCGAGCTCAGCCCTGTTGAGCTCGAGTGCATCGAGCATAACAGCCATCTGCACACCACGATGCGCTGCAGAGACATTCAAGCCGAGTGGGCTCGAGCGCACCCGACAGAACTAACAAAAACGCAGAATTGTGCCAGAACTCCAATCAGACCATTTCTCATGCCAAAAACACCTGTTTCTCTGATTTCTACAGCAGGTCACACTACATTCGTGTTTTGGTTGTCTCTTGCAAGAGATGAACCCTAGAGAGGGGTAGAGGAGTCTTTTTACATAGCCATCAAACCCTAATGCTCTTCTATAAAGCCATAGTTATCCCCCCCCCCTTTTAAACCATCAAATTTTGGGCAGTTGATTAGGGCATTTTCTCTTCTGTTGTAGCTTAGTTCAGCAACCATTTTCATTTTATAACTCTTTTCTTTTAAGTTTCCTTTAAGTTTATGCCATTTCTTCAAGCTTTTGTGGTGTTTTTAGTTATGGGAGGCTAAAACTCTCAACTAAGGTTGAGGATGAAACCTCACCATTGATAACACTCACACTCTTGTTATACTATTTGTACATTTGATATTCTATTAATATGTTATTTAAGTTCCATTCACTTTAATGCTTTATCTTTTGGAATGAATGTGTTTTGTTGAAGAAGTAGGACATTTAATGTGTTTCAACCGATGGATACATCGATTTATCGGTTTGAAAGAAGATATTCATTGTGATTTGTTCTTTGAATGAATACAATGGATGATTTGATTTCAAATGGGTACTCTTTGTGATTTATCTTTGAGTTGGATTCATTAAATGGTTCTAACATATGTGGTTAAGAACTTGAATGACAATTTAAGCTTAAATATTCTTTGAGTGTTTAAATAGAAAACAAGAGTGTGTATTGTTGGATTTGTTTGGTGGATTCTTACGCCTTAATTCTTTTTATATTTTGTTTTTCATCATCTTTAACTTAGTTGTTATTTTGTATATTTGAACCTCAACATTTGGAACTAGGTTAAAATGAGATTGGTTAAACAAGAAACTGATTTTTGACCATTTCTCTGTGGGATTGACCTCACACTTGCATAACCCTTTATTGCAAACAATTCGCGCACTTGCGAGTTAATAAAATTTGCACAACAACTGCAGCTGACCCGTGATATGCTTTAGTGCACTCAATACTGCATTACTAGAAGGAGGCCCCCTGAGAGGAAGAAGCTACTGACGGCTCTAGATGGGAACGTGGAGCTGGATGATCTTGCTCTTCTGGATCCATATGCCTCTGCAGCTGAGCATTGGACTTCATCACTGTATGCTTCCCAAAAGCTCCTTCATGATTGACATCAGGCTCATATGCAGGAATGTCCTTGACAAACTTCAAGCAAATCCTTGTTAGCAGGCAGCCATAGGGTAATTCGATCTGATGTTCCACCAGCATCTCCATCATAGTTTGAACTATGTGCTTGCAAAGACATAAGAGATTACATTTGATGATGGCATATAAAAATATGGCCCTACAAATGGTGATATTGTTGTTTCTAGAGAGCGACCATAAATTATGCATCATGATACGAGCCAGGAGCCGGTGATGAAATTGTAGCCATCCAATGGCAATGTTCCACATTTCTTCATGCCACTCTTCAACCCCTTGAGGATCAAATAACATCCTCAAGTCTTCAATGGATGGGGGTTCCACATGATCTGGATAAGGAAGGCCAAGAGCAGCAATTACAGAAATGTGAATCACATCACTAATAAGATTAGCATCAACTATGATTGATTGGCCACAGACTTTGGTCTTCAGGATGGGACGCATCAGGCTAACCTGGTCGATCTTCAAGTTAGCATAAAATTCTCACACAAGTCTAGGATAGACTGTGTTGCAAGTGTACATGCTCTGCCAATTATTTTCCTGAAAAATATGGTCGATGAGGTCAAATGGAGGTACCATCACATCCTATCTGACAACGGCACATTCTCTCATGATGGTCCATTGTTCGATCCTTGCCTTTGCAGCGGGAATCTCAGTCTTTGACATTTTGCTAGACATATCTGTAATATAAAACAAAAACAAATATATCCAGAATATGCACCAATAATCTAAACAGTTAGATCCCACTTGCATGTCAGAAAAGAGGATTTTAAGTCTAGAAATTCTTTGCAAATGTGGACTACTTAGAAATAGGGTTGGCAATTTTTGACACGACCCGCGAACCCGACACGAACACGACACGGGAAAATAGGGTTAGGGTTTACTGTAATCGGGTTCGGGTCATAATCGGGTCAACCCGATTATAATCGTGTCTGGCGGGTCAACCCGCGGGCTGACCCGCCAGACACGAATGTGACCCGATTAGGATTTTAAAAAAAAAAAAAAACTAGACTAACGAGTAACGGTAGGTAACGGGTAACCCGACTAACCCGACTAACCCGAAAGTGAAAAAATCTCAAAATGACAAAAAATCAAAAATCAGATGATATTCTCATTATTCTGATTTCTGATTTCTGAAGATTGAACCCTAGCCGGCCCGCACTCCGCCCGCCCGCCCACCCACCCACCGGCCACCGCACTCCGAACGCCCTCCCACCGGCCACCGCACTCCGCACGCCCGTCCACCGGCCACCGGCCCACCGCACTCCGCACGCCCGACCGGCGCGACAGATCGAAAAAGTATGCTCTATCAGTTTATCTTGTCTCAATTGATTTTTATATTTGAAATTTTGAAGAGCTTGGGATAGATTATTAGAAGAAATTGTAGCATGTATTATTATTATGCTAGCAACAACGCAAACCCATCTGAAAGCTTTGGATCTGTTTGGTTTTTGTGGGTATGATTTTGATTTGCATATTGGGTCGGCCGATGATTGAATACATATTTTTAAGACAAGCATATGTCTGAATCTATATATGTTGATCAATCTAATCTTCTCTCTGAGGCCTTTTTTTGTTTAAGTTTTCTATTTTTAAGTAACTTTACAGGCTGATTGTTTGCTGAGAAAATTGAGGAAAAGGGAATTAATGCAGATATGTAAAAGCTTTGCTGATTTCTTGGTTTGTTTAACTTTTTTTTTTTGTTCTTTATATGCAATCAAGTGAATCTAATTGTTGTAAGATTCAACTGCTGCCGATGATGAAACAAACGGTGTTTGCGCAATGTATGACAGTTCGTGATTACAGTCAACACTACTGCCTTCCTTCTGAGGCCTTCAATTTGTTTATGCTGTGATTAAATATTTTATTTTTTTCAAACTCAAGTCAATTAACATATTTTTAGTCATATGGGTCGTGTGATGATCAGTAATGCATAGTTCAGATGATACTCTGTGATTATCACATTTGCAAGTCTTTCGCTCCTATCTGATGACCCATGATTCATTCTTTATGGTCTTTCTCCAGTCTAAACTTTTTATTTGCAAGTCTCCAACCAAAATTTGATTAACTTTTTTATCTAATGTCTTTGAAACCGTTGCTGTGTGCTTTGGAAAGTAATTGTGTTCATGTTATACCCGTTATCATATATAATGTATGAAGAAACCATTATTTGAATTGCTTGGCCTTTTTTTAGTTCCATCAATTCTTCCCTGTTGAAAAGAAAATTGAAAGAAAAAAAATATCAAACAAAATAAAAAGGTTAGCAATTTATCTTGTTAAGTGGCAAAATTAGCAAACAAAAATAGAATACATATGCATCTCATATCGAGAGCCCAATGTATGCAATTATAAAGGTTTACTACAAATAAATGCTTAAATCTGTTAGCTAACAACTAATTGAATCTGTTGTTGCCTATGGTTGCTTAATTAGGATGACAAAAGTCTTTCTCTAATCAACTTTCTTTAAGATTCTATGATAGATTTCAGTATTTACAATGTTTTTGTCAAAGTTATTTGCTGCATTTTTCCTAGTATGAGATTTTGTATTATTTACAAAGTTATAAGATTTACAAATTTACCTTGGTATTTGATGATATTTTTGGCAGGTTTCATTGTTTCAAGTCTCTTTGTACTTCTTTCGATTGCTAGCTTATAGACGGTCATCTATTGTATGACTTGTGTCCAATCATGAATCAAGATCAAGAGCAGCCTGAGCAGGTAAAATTATTAGCCTTTTAACTTTCAAGTTGTCTTTGTGAGCTACATTTTATATACTATCTAATTTGGATGAAGAACTAATTTACTAATAATGATATTTGCAGATGAGTAATGAAGTACTTGGTGATGATGATATTGTTGGAGACTTTGAAGATGATGTGATTGAATTGACTACGAGAGAAGAAGAAAACGACTCTGTTTGTGTGGAGAAGGAGAAAGGGAAAAATTTGAAAAAAGGCCAGAAGCGTAGAAAGACTTCAGCCGTTTAGGATCATTTTGATGCCATTCATGGTAAGGAGGGTGAGAAATTAAAGGCAAAATGCAAGTTGTGTGGTGCTGTGTACTTGGCTCCAAGTACTTATGGAACTGGAAATTTGAAGCGCCACTTAGAAAATTGTCCGAGGAGAAGCACTCGTGATGTTGGGCAGATGCTCTTATCTAAAAGTCAGGGATCTCTGTCTGTAAGTAACTCTAAATTTTGTCCCAAAAAATTTAGAGAACTGTTGGTTGCTTTGGTTATTAAGCATGATTTGCCTTTTTGATTTGTTGAGTATGATGGTTGGAGAGAGATGATAAAATACTTGCATCCTGATGCACCTCTTATCTCTAGGAATACCCTTAAGGCTGATTTGAAAAGCTTGCATATGAGGGAGAAGCAAAAAGTTAAAGTTATGATGAATGGTTGTCCTAGTAGGATTTGTTTAACATCTGATTTGTGGACTTCTTTGACTACTGATGGATATATGTGTCTCACAGCACATTTTATTGACAAGAATTGGGTTTTAACTAAAAGGGTGTTAAACTTTTCATTCATGCCCCCACCACATAATGGTATATCTTTGTGTGAAAAGACGTATAATTTGCTAGAAGAGTGGGGGATTGAGACCAAGGTTTTCAGCATAACATTGGATAATGCTTCTTCTAATGATGTTTGTGTTGGTTTATTAAGAAATCAATTGAACATAAAGAAAGCCCTTGTTTGTGAAGGCGGGTTTTTTCACATTCGTTGTTGTGCACACATTCTTAATTTGATAGTTCAAGATGGTTTGAAAGAGATTAATAGTGCACTTCAAAAGATCCGTGACAGTGTGAAGTATGTTAGAGGATCACAAATTAGAAAACAAAATTTCCTTTTGGCTGTGAATAAAATGTCATTGGATAGTAGAAAGCGGATAAAACAAGATGTGCCAACCAGATGGAATTCTACATATCTTATGCTTGAGACTGCTATTCATTATCGAAGTGCTTTTAGTTATTTAGAGATGATTGATTCAAACTATCAGCATTGCCCTACTGCACCTGAGTGGGAACAAGCTACTCATATATGTAGTTTTTTGGCTCCTTTTTACCATGCTACATGTGAGTTTTCTGGTACCAAGTATCCCACAGCCAACCTCTACTTTCCTGTGATCTTTGATATTTATGTAACTTTGAAGGAAGAAGTTGAGAGCGAAGATGAATATAAGAGATTAATGTCAGCACAAATGCTCTCTAAATTTGAGAAATATTGGTCAGAATTTAGTGTAGTATTGGCTATTGCAGTTGCGTTGGATCCTCGTTACAAGCTTGAACTTGTAAATTTCTGTTATACGAGGCTTTATGGAGCTAATAATTGTAGAGAGTATTGTCATGTTCGTGACAAAATGATCTATCTTTTTTTGGAGTACGGTGGTTCCTCATCTACATCTTCAAGCGCCATATCTCTTGATACAAGAAATGTTAATTCCCAAGCATCCCAACCACAAGTCAAGGCTGTCAAGCGGACTTCCGCAACGATGAAGGTAAAATTATATGTTTATGTTGTGATTTATGTGTTATTGTTAATAACTTAGAATATAATATATATACTTTTAACTCCTTAGTAAATTATGTTCACGTTATCTTTTTTATTGTAGGCGTTTATTAATTCTGGCGGGAATGCTCATGCAAATAAGAGTCAATTAGAAGTTTATTTCGATGAACCCAGACTGATAATTGCTGAGGGTGGAGATTTTGACATTCTTTCCTATTGGAAAGGAAATGAATGTCGTTATCCTATTGTAGCTGCAATGGCTCATGATATTTTGAGCATTCCTATTTCCACAGTTGCTTCAGAATCTACATTTAGTGTTGGTGGACGTGTAATTGATCAATATAGGAGTTTGCTCAAACCTGATATTGTTGAGGCACTGATATGCACTCGGGATTGGTTATTTGAAGAGGAAGGTAATATTTGTTATTTGTATATTTATTTTTTTCATTAACTTATATTATTATTTTTTATTACACTAATTCTTCTTATCTTTTGATGTAGAATTGACAAAAATGAATGTTGAAGAGCTTGAAGAAGATATTTTGACTTTGAATCTCAATTCCAATGATGTTTTGGTTCCAAGTTCATCAGGAACAGCTTCTATTAATATTCCTTGACATTGGCTTATATGTGGATGCGTTTTCTTTAATTATGGGTTTTGTTTTGCCCTTACGAACTGAAACTGAATTATGTAACTTATGTCTTGCCCTTAGTAGTTAATAGTTGTAAAAATTTTAGTTATGTTTAGTTAACTTAAGTTTAACTTGAGAGGAATGGCTTAGCATTTTTCTTTTTGTATTCCTCTTAAATTTTAACAGAATATAAATAATTAAATATTAAATATTTGATAAAGAAGCTTAAATGTGGTTGATGAACTTGGTGGGGATATAACCGATTATTAACTCAGAATTGGCCCCCCTAGTTGGTAGATTCACTACCTAATATTAGTAAAAGAAAATGCAATTAAGTAGAGTAGGTTTCAAATTTTTTTCATTTTTTGGTAGTTGGTCACTTTCACAAGGCATGCAGAAATTTGGTAAGATAAATAAATATGACAACTTATGCGTTATATTTTATTTTTGTATAAACCATATACTACAATTCTCGTAATATTCTAACACTATGGGTTGCTTAAAAAAATTGATTAATTTGTTGGACAATTGAAGTAATGGAAATAATGTTGATTTAATTTGCACTTACCAAGAGCCAATGTAATTGTCAAAAATTACTGCAATTTAACCAACAAGATGAATTTACTACAATTAAATATGCTAACTATTTAATATTGTTATATTGTTATATACTAACTATTAATAACTTAATATGTTAATTTAACATACTAAATATTGTTATCAAAGTATTATAATTAATATGTAATACTATATATATTATACTATGTTTACTATTTACTAATATATTATACTATGTTTCAATGAGTGATCACAGCAGAATTCAAGCCCAAGTTTATGAACAACCTCTATGCATTTATTAATAACATAAATATATAATATGTAAGTATATAAGGCATATTATAAAATATATTACATAACTATAGTTTATAAGTAACAAATTAATAATATGTTATTATATATAACTACAAAGTATAAACAATGGTATATGTATAATGTGAACAAATAGTAAGTCTAATATATTCTATATAACTATGTAACTATAATATAAGTATAATATATAACTATTGTTAACCATGTGTGATGTGATATATGTGTTTATATATATATGCTAACTATTTAATTTAATATTGTTATATTGTTATATACTAACTATTAATAACTTAATATGTTAATTTAACATACTAAATATTGTTATCAAAGTATTATAATTAATATGTAATACTATATATATTATACTATGTTTACTATTTACTAATATATTATACTATGTTTCAATGAGTGATCACAGCAGAATTCAAGCCCAAGTTTATGAACAACCTCTATGCGTTTATTAATAACATAAATATATAATATGTAAGTATATAAGGCATATTATAAAATATATTACATAACTATAGTTTATAAGTAACAAATTAATAATATGTTATTATATATAACTACAAAGTATAAACAATGGTATATGTATAATGTGAACAAATAGTAAGTCTAATATATTCTATATAACTAAGTAACTATAATATAAGTATAATATATACTAACTATTAATAACTTAATATGTTAATTTAACATACTAAATATTGTTATCAAAGTATTATAATTAATATGTAATACTATATATATTATACTATGTTTACTATTTACAAATTTACTAACATCCTCTCATATTTGTAGAATATAATCAATATATAGACAAACCGAAATAGATAAAATATTTGTAGAATTACTATAATATATATTATATAGGACCCTAAGTAACAAAGTGTAAAATTGTAAATAATAAAAACATATTATTAGGAATTCAAGTGGTTTTTCATTTTTCTTAAATTTTCGATACATTAGTTAATTTAGTTCTAATCTATTCGGTTTAATACTTTAATTTTGCTTAAGTTAAATATTAGGAATTCTCGTGTCGGGTCGTGTCGGGTAAACGGGTGACACGGTTAATATTCGGGGTTAGTCGGGTCGTGTTCGGGTCACCCGATTATTAATCGGGTCGTGTTCGGGCCGCGTGTCACAACCCGATTAATAATCGAGTCGGGTTCGGGTTGACACGTTAAAATAATCGGGTCAGTCGGTTGACCCGAACCCGACCCGATTGCACGAATTGCCCACCCTACTTAGAAATGCATTATTAATTCCCATAATAGTCAAGAGCAACTTTGTTTACTTTGATGAAAATTCCTTAATTTGGCCCTTCCTTTTGTCCTCTTGATACAACTTTAAGAAGATTGGCCAAACTTATGCCCTTAAAAGGGCTATGATTTAATACTACTAGAATTTCCTTCAAGTGAACTTACTTGTTGGGATTATTTATTCATGGATGGCGTGGAAATGTGTAATGACTTAGGAAAAAGCGCTAGCCACATCTGCGCTATTACGTCAAAAGGACTAGTCAATTTGGAGCTTTCCTAGAATTCCTTAGAAAGCCTAGTTTCATCTAGAAACTAGGCAATATGGGACTTAACACCTATGCGTATCTTTATAAACTACTCACTCTATGTAAACTATTCATCTCTTCTCAATATGGGACCGGGGTGTTACAAACTCCCCTTAAATCACTGACGTCCTCATTAGGGCCACGTCATACAGTACTCCAGTACCACATGACTTGTCGTTACTAGGTGGCTCTGATACCATTTGTAACGATCTAGGGAAAAGTGCTAACCACATTTAGGCTATCACCCCAAAATGACTAGTCGATTTAGAGCTTTCGTACAATCCCTTATAAAGTCAAATTTCACCTAATAACTAGGCAACGTGAGACTTAGCACCTATAAGTATTTTTATAAACCACTCACTCTATGTGAGCTATTCATCTCTTCCTAATATAGGATCATGGTGTTACAAAATGACTTAAGAACAAGGGTAAATCTAGTTAGAGTATTCACATTCGGAACATCAAAACACTTGACGATTATTTTTGGGAAAATATAAAAAAGCCTCTGAACTAACATTTGATCTTAAAATAGTCCATGAATTTTTAAGTGTGCTAAAGTGATTCATCAAACTACCAAAGTGTGCTAAAAAGGCCAATTTTTTATTATATTCCTGTAATACCCCTATTCTCTTACCAAAAAAAAAAAAAAAAAAAAATTAAACTAAACTATTTTTAAAAAATAAAAAAATAATTTAATCATTGTAGTCAAATTTCGTCAAAATACTTGACGGATTCTGTTAGTTTCAACGTCAACACCAATAAAATGATGGCATGTGTCACTCTTACTAAAAACTATATCTATATATTAAAAAATATACATTTATAAAATTAAATCCCCCCCCTATAGTCAAATTCCATCAAAATACTTGACGAATTTCGTTTGTGTGCCACGTCAGCACTAATAAAATAATGACGAGTATCATTGTGAATAAAAAGATATATATATATATATATATATACCTTTTAAAAACTTAACAATTAATTTTTTTAATTAAAAAAAAAAAGAAGAAAAAGTTAACTCTGGTTTGGGCCACCTCGAGCCCCTATGGGCTAGCGGTGGCGCACGCCATCCCTGGCATCCTCTGTGGTGGCCTTCAGGCCACCCCAGAGGTGGTCGAGGGTGGCACGCGGACACCCCTAGCCACCTCTGGGGGTAGCTCACAGGCCACCCTTAGCCAAGTGGTGGTTACCGAGCCGCCCCTTAGTTTTTTCTTTTTCTTTTTTTTTTTTCTTTTTTTTTTTTTTTTTTTTAGTTTTAAATTTCTTTAACTTTTTAGTTTTATATTAATTTTTTTTTTAAGTTCTTTTTTTTTTTTTGTTGAAAAAAAAGTTTTTTTATTAATTTTTTTATTTTAGTTTTTAAGAGAATAAGGATATTATAGGAATATAATTAAAAAAAAAGTGGTATTTTTGACACACTTTGGTTGTTTGATGGGTCACATTAACACACTTGAAAATTCAATAGTTTCATATATATATATATATATATATATATATATATATATATATATATATATATATATATATATATATATTGAAGAACCACACCTTAAAATCACCCTATATCTGGTTCTTTCTCATCCTTTATTTTGATTATTCATTTCTCTTTCTTTAAGCCTAATAAAAAATTCTTACTACTCTCATCTCTCTCCAAAAGCTTGAATATTTTAATAGAATAAAGAATGAGGTAGGGGAAATGTAAAGAATGGGATGTATAATTTTTTTTCAAAAGAAATAGAAAAAGTAGAATTATTCTTCAAATTTTGAAAAACTTAATGTAAATGCTCTTACCAGAAAATATGGCCAATAGTCACTTTTTTTAAAAAAAGAAAAAAGAAAAAAGAAAAAAGAAAAGGAAAATAGTGATATTATAAGAATATTTCGACAAAAGTAACTTTTTTGGCACATTTTGATAATTTGATAGGTCACATTAGTACACTTAAAAATTGAGAAGGCTAATCTAAAAGCGATTGTTAGTTCAAGAAACTTTTATATATATATATATATATATTTTTGGATAAACAACAAAAGCCTTTTTAAACACTCTCAAGTTTTAGACAATCTCAATGGCATTAAAGAAATTAATTTTAAACTTTAACCAAGTTTCTTTTAGTTGTATTATTATTATTATTATTATTATTATTATTATTATTGAGGTAGTTTCATGCATTATTAGGCCACTATTATCTACCACTTAGCCAAAAAGCTTGTCAAATTATTTTGTTGATTTCCATTGCCATTATATCACAATTATAGCTACCACCACCCTTTAGTATCAATTGATTGAGTTCAATATCAAATTTGATCTGACTATCTATTACATAAAATTTAACCTATAAATACTACTTTTATATTTGTATTTACACTTTCAGTTTAAATAATTTAGGCATTAGATTTTAGATTTGTGATCAATATTAACTTTACCCAATTAAAATGCAACAATTTATAAATTAGATTATTAACTTTAATTACCCAATTAAAATTACAAAACAACCGCCAAATTGCCAGTGACGCCACGCTCTACAAATATCTCAGATTCTCTGGCTAGTGGCTACCCACGAGTTAAGCAAAGGCGCCACCTACTATTCCTTGCCCTTTTCTTCCAACAACGCCAAGCACTAGATTGCTTCTGAGTAGTTGGGAACTATAAATAATCTTAAAATAAATATTGGTAGTCCTTGTCTTTCAAAATCTATCCCATAAAACAAGTAACACTAAATATTTGATTGATTATGTTTATTTTTTGGACTAATCAACACGATGAAACAAAGATCAAGTTATTGAAGCGGCACATCTGTTAATGAACGAAAATGAAAGCTATGTACTTATTATATTTGCCTGTGGTATCTACATTCAACCTCCTCTATTTCCTTTTGCTTCTTTTTGTTGGCCGCCTGATCTAATTTCTAAGTAAATTTCCATGACAGTTTTCGGTATGGTGTAAACAACACGTTCTTCAAAGTTCTTTACACTTTTTCAAGAATCCTACAAAACAATTAAAATTAGGAGACCCTTCCAGAGGTATCAGTCCGATGGCTAAGTCAGTTTCTAAGAGAAAAATATGTCATATGCATAAAATATTCAGTCTGTTTTTATACATGGGGTATGAGCCTATTTATAGGCTGAATGATGAGCACCCTTACTGCTGAAGTTTCGTGTTCTTTGGCCTAGGAGAGCTGTGAGAGTATGACTTAGACTCGGACTCTTCTATCCTCCAATCTCAAGATTCTTTCGTTATCAATCTTCAAATGAGATATTTGGTGACAAATCCGAGATTAGTTTCAATCCCGAATTTCCCAAAACTGATCTCGATCCAAGAGACCTAGATCGTGACTCCTTCCTTAATTTGACTTGGGGTGGAGCTGATACTTGAGTTCCCGGGACATGCTTGTCCCGGGCCTTAGCTGACTAAGTTGACTCCCAGTCTGAATTTGCCTTACGTTTTTCTCCCATGCTCTCTATAGGTTTGTCTCCCTAGATTTACTTATAGGGTTTTTTTTTCCATGCTTGTTTTCTCTGCAGGGTTGTCTCTCTGGATTTATCTTAGGGTTTTCTCTGCAGGGTTGTCTCTTTGGATTTATCTTAGAGTTGTCTCTCTGGGTTAGGCTCCAGTCTCCTTCTTGTAAAAGAAGTGACTTCAACGAGTTCCCGATCTCTAGATCAGGAACAGTTCGATGCTTAAGTCAGCTCCGTTCTTTTATTTTGAATACACTTATTCCCAAAATCTAAGGAATCTTTTGTCTTTATTAGAATTGAAATGATAACATAGTTCCTTGAAACATAACTATGAAAAATAAGAGTCTTGCTAGGGACTCCCAACAATCCTCTCTACCTGATCTCGGCTATAATCTCCTCGGTTCTCTACGTTGTGAACTCTTGCTTCCTTGGCCCTCACTTCTTTCAATATCCTTCCGGGGATCATTCTCCTGATCCCTCTCATTTAGCTGAGGACAGTCTCGGGGATAATAATCCCTAGGTTGCTCATACTGGGGATGGTAGTCCTGGTGATTCCGGGGCCTATTATTTCCTAGATGATTCTTTTACTCTCCCAAAAACCGAACCAGTTTACCATTCTTTATAAGCTCCTCAATTAACAAACTCAAGGTTATGCACCCCTTGGTGTAATGGCCTGTTTGTTCATGAAAATCACAATATTTGTCCTCGTTCTTCTAAGGAGAATTACTTGGTATCTTCGGTGGTCGGTGAAACTCCGGATCTCTCTTGATCTCCACGAGGAATTCTGATATCTCAACATTGAGAGGTGTAAATTTGTAATCTTTGAATTTCTTTACTAGCCTCTGCTTTTCCCCATCAGCTTTTCTGAACTCTTTCCTTTTTCTTTCTGGGGATCTGTCTCAGGACTGCCTTGAAATGGCCATAGACTCATACTCTGCTATCCTCTAATCTTAGGGTTCTTTCCTTATCAATCTCCAAGTGAGATCTTTGGCAACAAATCCGGGATTAGTTTCAATCCTGGATTTCCCTAAATTGATCCCGATCCAGGAGACCTGGATTGTGACTCATTCCTTAATTCGACTTGGGGTGGAGTTGATACTTGAGTTCCCCGGACATGCTTGTCCCAGGCTTTGGCTGACTAAGTTTACTCTCAATCTTGGGATGTTTGCATTCATGGGACTGTATTATTCTTGGGTATAGCTTTCCCAAGGATAACTACTCGATGTTTATCTCTCGGGATAGGACTACCGAGGAGTCCTGTTGTCTTGGCCGCTGATTCTCCTTGAGCCGATACTGACCTGAAGGCCCATGATTCTTTGGATGGGTCGGTCTGAGTGGGATTATTCCCAACAATAATAATAATAATATTGTTCATACAGTTGGTTGCACCATTGTAATTTAGTCAAAGAAACCTGCAAAGACAAACGAAGAACAAACACTGGTAACTTGACGGGAGCTACCGGTAGAGGACACTGATACCTAAGTGAGTAAGGTAATTTTAAAAAAGGTTAGAGGCTATCAGAGAAATGGTGAATATTGTGTATACCTTAAACTTAGGGTTTTCTATCTCCTTTATAGGGTTACCATGAATAAGGCAAGTAGCCGGATATGGGAGATATCAAGGTCAATGGTCTAGTATGGAAGGTGGTGGATCATCACAGAGACATTTCTTTATGAATATACCCGCGATGATCCCTTGTAGAGTCAATCTTTTCTTGTATAACGCTGAGTTTGAATAGGCAAGTATGTTGGCGGGGAATACCTTTCCTTATATTGCCCTCGTGCTATATATGCAGGACCACTGAGTAAGTGACGGTCAGTTGGAGGGCTCTCGGTCCATTGGGCCATTGGGGGGTCATCGACACTCGAGGGTCTAATGGTTAGTTGTCTCTCGGAGGACAATATGTCGCTCAAACTCCCTTACCTGGTGAGTCCCGAGTTGTCATAATGCTCAGCTCGTCCGATGAGCAAGCCGACCCCTTATGGGCCCGAAGACAATCAAGCCCCATGGACCCCTAAGGGGTGGGTGATATTTCCCATCACCAAAAATCAACTTGCTTTTTAAATTAAAAGGAGCAAATTGATTGTCAAGAAAAGCAGTAGCCTTATCTTTGGCCCCTTGGCTTGGTAGAAGGATAAGACAGAAATAGTTTTTTAAGTTCTATTGCCATAGCTTTCTCACACCTACCCTACTCTTCTCAACTTCTCTTTTCGGGAGGTGAAGCGACGGCTGTGGGATATAGATTTTTGTTAAAGGTTTTGCACATAGATTTAATTGATAATAAATAAAATAAAATAAAGTAATGCATTCTTATCTCCTTTTTCTTTAAGACTGTCAATTTTTTATACGATTCGTAAACCCGATACAACTAATACTAAATTAAAGAGTTATGGTTGAAGAGTCTGATTCATTTAGTTATATAGGTCTGATTAAAGTTGACCTATATAATTTTCTACCCATACTTCGACACGAACTCAACACGCAATACGACCCAATACAAAATTAGAGAGTTAAGGTTACGGGGTTTGACCTGTTTAATTAAATTGATTGGATTAAGATTAATCTATATAGTCTTATATCTATACTTCGATACAACTCGAACTCGACATACGAACACGAATTGCTACCCCTACTTTTAACCCCCCAATGTGATGTGTCTTTTAAAATTACTATTAGATTTTGGATGAATCACCATTAAATTTTGATCAAATAGTAATTTTAAAAAGCACCACCATATAAGGGAATAAAAGAAAAATAAGTATATTACTTCAACTTTTGCTTGTGTATTTGGTCACTTACGAATTAGCTTCATGTATGTGTTGTTAATATAAATATATAAAAGCACACGATCAGAGCAGCACGCAAACATGACCCTGTACTTTACAGTTTCGCTCATATGAATAAACAAGATTTACTGTATATATCATCACCAAAGCATTATACAAAGAAAATCTGCCCAACGTTCAAAAGACTCTCATGAGGTACATTGAAGATCACACTGTTCTCCCTGCATATTTTCCTAAGAAACGCATATATATAATCAATGGCTATCTTCTTGTAGAACTTTGAATCCCTCCTTGCTCTCACCACTGTATTTCCCATTATATGAACCACCCCAGCATCTCTGCAGTTCTTCAAAAATTCTAACTCGTCAATCTCGGTCTGACCGCTTCCCTGACCGGATGAACATACGGTGCTGTTTACATGCAGTGGAGATCTAACAGGAACGATCGAGTCCACCGACGATATAGCAGTGTCAACGTTGGAAGAACTTGAGTTGCCATTGTTATCTAACAGCCCATCTCTAGACTGCAGGGTTTGCTGGCCATAGAGACTATACTCATCAGAGTCTGAACACCCTTCCATCATGGATTCAAGTCGGACAAACAAGAAGAGGGCGTCGAACAGCTTCTTCTCAAAATCATCATCTTTCTTGTGGAGGTCTTTATAGCCATATCTTGCTACACATCGGAACATGTGAAAACTTTTGGGTCCAATCCGCTTTACAAGAAATCTCTCTTCTTCTGGGACTGTGTAGACAGGAAGATATTTCACACAGACAAACATAACAACAGAGTGGATGGCAGGCAGATTTGTGATGAAGTGGGAAAAGATGTGAGGAACCCCACTTGCTAGCTCAGTGTACACGAGTCCAATCCCGGGGACCCGGACCAGCCCTAAACTGGGACCGAGCCCAAGAATCCATGCCATTGAAACCTTACTGTGCATTTCGAACTCGTAGCGTTTCACCGTACCATAATGCCAAACGTACATGATGAGAAGAAAGGCTGCTGCAATTACAAGGGGAACCCACCCCCCTTGATCGATCTTGAAGAGTACAGCAGAAAAGTAAGTGCACTCAACAACCAGTGATAAGACAGCAAAGATCAGAACAAGGATCCAGTGGCAGCGCCACACTAATAACATGACTAGAATCATGAGCAATGTGGTTACCAACATGACTATTACAACTGCCGTTCCTGTTGCAACACAAAATATTACTCGATTGCAAGATTTGATTCAGGAAAAAGAAAAGCTGGAAATGTGATCACAAGTCACAGGCAAAAAGTAGTTAAATGTATGCCACAAATATGAACTAAATTATTTGACCTTACAATGGCATGCTAGTTTGCTAAAAAGTAATCGCCAATTACCATTCTGGCATGACACTGTTTCTACTCAATAGTCAGAAAAGAACACAGACAAATGGCAAACTTTTGATATGATAATGCCCACACATACCATGAGTGTAAAGGAAGAGGATAGTGTTAGGTTGACAGAATAAAACTTTTGTCACATATTATGTTGGGATTTGGATTGTGAGAGTTGAGAGCTAATATATTAAAATGACAGAAATTTCTGACAAACCGGTTCGTAGGAAACTCCTATGAGCCAGCTTTTTTTTTTTTTTTTGATAAGTAAAGTATATTTCAAAAAAAGCACAGAGGGTGCAACACAAAGTACACAAAATGTATACATAATACCCCTAATTCAAAGAGAAAGAAGAACATAAATCTAAATAATCAGAATAAGAACACTCAGACATAGACTATATTGTCACTCTCCACATAAACAAGGTTTGTATCACCAACTTCTTCAAGTTAATCGAACCAGTCTCACAATTTTTAAAATTACGTGCATTCCGTTCCTTTTATAGACACCACATCAAACACAACGGATCCATTCTCCAAATCAACACCAACAACTGGTTGCCCCTTTGCCCCCTCCAACTCCCTAATATCTCTTTCACCGATCGTGACATTACCCACACAACACCAAACAGCTGCAATATCGTACTCCACAATTCTGTAGCAACCATACAATGCAGGAACAAATGATCAATGGACTCTCCACAAGTCTTACACATATAGCACCACTCCATCACAATAATATTCCTATTGCGTAAATTATCCAAAGTTAAAATTTTTCCTAAAGTCGTCGTCCACACAAAAAAAGCCACTCTAGGAGGAACCTTAACTTTTCAAATACTCTTCCAAGGAAAAGAAGACTGTATAGGACTAGATAATACCTTATAGTAAGACTTCACTTCAAATGATTTTCTTCGCGATGGAATCCAACAAATTTTATCCTCTTCTTCACACCTTACTTTTAGATAATACATATCAAAAAGTCTAGAGACCACTTCCACCTCCCAATCATGTACAGGTCAAGTAAACAAAATATTCTACAAGATGTTACCATTTTGTCTCTGCATATTCTCATCCACCCATGTATCCTTACCACACGCAATAGTAAATAGTTTTGGAAAAAAAAGCTTTAAATAGGTAAATCCCCACACCACACATCATGCCAAAACAATATTCAAGAACCGTCTTTGACCTCATATCTCACATGAGCTGCAAAAGCATCCCAACCCCTCCTAATACATTTCCACACTCCAACTCCTTTGAACACCAACCACCCCTCATACTTCCATATTTAATATCCACCACATTTCTCCAAAGAGCATCCCTTTCCATAGCAAATCACCATAGCCACTTACCCAGCAAAGCTCTATTAAACTAAATCATATTTCTCACTCCTAACCCCCCCCTCCGAGACCTTCAATGAACTAATCGTAGACCAATTAACCAGGTGGAATTTAAACTCATCTCCAATACCTCCCTAAAGGAAATCCCTCTGAATTTTTTTCCACATGATTAGCCACTTCCACTGGAATAGAAAAGAGGGACAAAAAATATGTTGGCAAATTCGAAAGAGTACTATTAATCAATGTTAACCTCTCACCCTTTGATAAATACAATCTCTTCCACCCCGCCAATCTATTTTCCATCTTCTCAATAATGCTAGTCCAAATATTAGAATCCTTATACTTAGCACCCAAAGGAAGACCCAAATACTTTATACGAAGCGAAGCCACACTGCACCCCAAAATGCTAGCCAACTCCTCCACGTCCGCTACATCACCTATTGGAACAATCTCGGATTTAGACAAGTTGTTTTCAGCTCCAAAACATCTAAGATCTCAGAATTGTTCAACATTAGGGTCACAAAAGATCAAGGTATGATCTGCAAATAATAAATGAAACACAATCATAGCCTTCTGATTTCTCGAGTTCATGGAGAACCCAAAGAGTCGCCCACTTTCCACCGTTGCAGATAGCATCTGACTTAAAGCTTCCATCCCCAATACAAACAATAAAGGAGACAAAGGATTCCCTTGTCGTAGACCTTATGAACTACTAAAAAACCCTAAAGGCGACCCATTGATAATGATAGAGAAAACTACAATTGAAATACAATGAGCAATCCAACCTCCCCATCTCTCTCCAAAACCACATCTCTCCAATAAATAAAGCAAAAACTCCCAATTTACATGATCATAGGCCTTCTCCAAATCCAATTTGCAAATAATACCCGGTGTTTTAGAGCGAAGCCGGCTATCCAAACATTCATTTGCCACCAATACAGAGTCCATGATTTGTCTCCCCTTGATAAATGTATTCTGAGAATGAGAAACAATCTTCCCCAACACTGACTTTAACCTATTTGCCAGAACCTTTGAAATGATTTTGTACATTCCACCTATTAAACTTATAGGTTGAAAATCCTTAATTTCCACTGCTCCGGCTTTCTTTGGAATAAGTGAAACAAAAGTAGCGTTTAGACTTTTCTCGAATTTTCCACTGTTATAAAATTCCTTTAGAATCGCAATAATATCAACCTTTAAAACCTCCCAATACTTTTAGGAAAATGCCATAGTAAATCCATCAGGACCTGGGGCCTTATCGACTTTGAAATTCTGTACTACCTCCCAAACTTTATCTTCCTCGAACTCTCGTTCCATCCATATTCTTTCCCCATCATCAATGGAAAGAAAAGATAAATCATCTGGCCTTAGTCTCCATTGATATTGCTCACAATATAGCTGTTTATAGAAATCCGCAATGTGATCCTAAATAACTGTTGCCTCATCAGTCAGATGTCCATCAACCACTAGTGTCTCAATCGAATTATGTCTCCTGTGTGAATTTGCCAACCGATGGAAGAACTTCGTATTATTATCACCATCTTTTAACCACAATGCCCTTGATTTTTGTCTCCAACTAACTTCTTCAAGATAAATACTCATCTCTAAACTTCTAGAATATTCTTCTCTCTTGATATTTTTTTCTTCAGATAACGGTCTTTCCTCAGCAATCATATCCAGCTCACTCAGACCCTTCTCCATTTCATTTTTTTGCACCCCAACATTCCCAAACACCTCCTTATTCCATTTTTTCAGGTCAACTTTCAATGCTTTTAACTTTCGTGCGAATACATAACTTGACGTACCTTCATAAATGTAGGAGCCCCACCACCTCTTAACCTGCTCCTGAAAACCTTTCGCATGCAAGCACGTATTTTCAAATTTAAACGACCCCCTACCCCGTCTCCCTACTCCACAATCTAATAACAATGGATAATGATCTGAAAGTAGACGAGGGAGACGTCTTTGAGAAACTTTTGGAAAATATTTCTCCTATTCTGTAGAGAGCAAGAACCGATCAATTCTGGACCAAGCACGGCAATTGGACCACGTGCATCTCCCCCCTAACCAATATCCATGAGACCCTGTTCATAAAATCAGCAAAATCCACCATCATCATTACGCCCATAAACACCTGCAAATGCCCAATCAAAATTCGTCGTCACACTTCAGAATGCACATGCTACCACATACCTCCCCACACACTCCTCAATCTTCTCGACCGCTCTCTCTTCCCACATTAACAACATGCCTCTCAATGCCCCTCTCAAACCCAAATACACCCAATCCTCATGAATCCACCCCCAAACACTACGAACCACCTCCCTACTAATTAAGGGTAATTAGTTTTTTCCCCCATCAACTACCGGTTATTGTCAATATGTCACCACGAACTGACATCTCAACCAGAAAAGAGCATTGAACTACCATTTACATACCAAAAACCCCCTTCCGTTAGAGAATCTTGTTAAATTGGACGAAATATTCGATTTTTAGACGTTAAATTTTGCTTAAAGACAGAAATACCCTCAAACAATAATTTAATAAAAAAAGAAAAAGAAAAATAGAGGGGGTGGCTCGCGGCCACCCCGGCTTGGATCTGGGGTGGCTCGCAGACCACCAGCAACCACCCCTCTCTTTTCCTTATCCTTTTCCTTTTTATTTATTTTTTAATTGTTTAATTTAAAGGTATTATATGTAAATTTTAAACTTGAGTTAGGGTATTTGAGTATTTTCACGAATTTGACTGACGGAATGAGGGTTTTGGTATGTAAATGGTAGTTTAATGCTCTCTTTTGGTTGAGGTGTCAGTTTGTGGTGGCATATTGACAATGACCAGTAGTTGATGGGGGGAAAAGATAATTACTCCTACTAATTACCTCCATTTTAGTCTCTTGCAAGCACACAATATCAGCCTTCCATTCCCTCAACAACCTCCTAATCTTCGTTCTTTTCTTGGGCTCATTCATGCCTCGCACATTCAAAGATATTATCTTAGGCTTCATAATTAACATTTACCAACCCTCCCCTTTTAGCCAGCCTAGACGATTGACCTCCTTTCCCATCATAATTTACCGAACATTCCAATCTCTTCACTTCACGTTGTCCTCGATTCCCAAATTTTGCACTCAAAGTATTATCATGCCCCACCCCATTGGAATAACGATTTGCTTCAATATCATTGAATAAAGCCATCAATTTATCTTCAAAACCAGCACAAGACGGACCTACACCATGACAAAATCCTTTAACCCTCTTTACAACCCACACTGTAGACACAGAGTTATCCCCTAATTGCTCCCCCAAAACCGCCAATGGTTGGATATTCAGCATCTCGCTTCCCTCATTAGCATCTTCTGTACGTATCACCACTACTAAATAATCATCCCCCTCAACCCCACCCCGTAAATCATCCTCACAACCCACATAGCCCCTTGAATCTTCCTCAAACTCCACAAATTTCGAAACAAAACCAGAATTTTTATAGCCTTATAACCCCTTGCGTACATACGGTGAATCCATCTCTCCCAACCCAAACAATCCCACCCCGATATCTGCATTCCTCGGACTCTCACTCCCCTGATCACCCTCATCCCTGTCCTCACCTACACCAACACTCGAATCAGAAACCAACTGACACTCACCATCAAAGACTGGGAAACTGTTTCTCCATATTCTTTGTTTCCCCCACTCCATGCCTTGCGCATATAGATCCTGAAACCCAGGCAGTGAAAACTCCTAACTGGCCATCCTCATGCCCCCAGAGTCACCATCTGTTCCCTCTGGTTCAGACCCTATATCGGTGGCCTCTGGCTCAGTATCAACCTCCGTCGTCTTAATGGATATGCTCTGCCGTCTTGCCCAGCACCCCGCCCATCACTTTATTTTCCTTTAGCCTACGGCCTACTCCTTCAGATGACCCAATCCCCTATTCTCTCCCTCTCCCGACAAAGCCACTTCATTGTTTGTTGGACCTTTTTGTCTTGGGCCTGTAGTAAGCATAGCCTCATCCCTCACTAGGCCCAAATCGATTAGACCCAGCCACCTCGCAGCGTCCTCTCTCTAATTGAAATCAGCGTCTGCTTCGAATTTTCCGGCCGACTGTAGTTTTCCTTCCACAAAAAAACCACTCGACGTGATCTCGGCGCCAACATAAACCAGGCAATCTCCCTCCGCCAATTCCGTCTCCACCATCACCTGTTTTGCCCCCAGCAAAGAATTTCTCTAATTTCCTCAATTGTGCAAGACAATTAGCCCATCCGCTACCTTCTCTTCCCTCCGGTAGAATCACAAATGCCATATTCCGACAACTCCAAAAATCTTCCATGAGAATTACCTCGTTGTTGCAGAATATGCACTTTAGAACCCACCCGGAAGGTCCTGTCCTAAACCATCCTACACTCAACTTACTCAAGAACACTGCTCCTGCTCTGAAGAGACCTCTACTCCTCTCTGCTAATCTTCTGCCATCCCCCACACAAAACTCAGATCGAAGCTCAAAAGATTTAGCTTCTACGTAGAAAAAATCCCACATAACCCATCAGAATTCTGGAAAGATGTCTCTTTGTGAGGACTTGATACAATATCTTGAGACACCACTTTTTAACTTAAACCTTTATCCTATTGGCTTTGGACATTACAATGCTATAAACCATCGACTTTGATACCACTTCTGGGATTTCAATTTGTGAGAGTTGAGAGTTAACACCTTGGAGAGTTTCACTCCAAGGGGGCTTGATACAAGATGTTAAGAAGCCACCTTAACCCAAAAACCAGTTTGATCGTTGAGGATGAAAAGAACCAGTTTGATCGTTGGAAACTTGAGACATAATGTCATCATCTTCAAACTCATGCATTAAAAATATTTACATATAAAGGTAGAATTTTGAGCTAGAAAACCACTTGGAAAACAGTGTTTATTGTCAAGAACCGTATTCTTTGAAGACCCTGAAAACAACACACTGTATTATTGAAAAGACAATAATGATCTATCAGGACTCCAGTCATGCTCTATGTAACCAAGAGTGGTTCCTTTTTAACTTTTTGCTCTTCCACTAGAGTCCCCCCCCTCTACATGCAAATGAGGCTCATATAAACGGCAAAACACTACAAATAATTGGATATGGAAATTATTTACTTTCAGTAGTAGTTGACTTCCATAGATAAACAATATATTGTAATTAGAGAATCAAAACAGAACAACTCAAGGGTCTTCCCTCAGATATATATCTGATTCACAAATCCCACCCAAACTCTATGAATAATAACAGGAAATTTGCACTATTTTTAAAAGCCATACAAAAGTTTTTGTAAATCTTGACAGCTTAAAAAGAGGGGAGGGGGGAGGTGGGGAATTGCAAACTAAGATGGAACCGAATCAGGAAAAAGTTGTAATTCTTCAGCTTAGCCACAACCATATGCATAAAAGACACACCATCTATATGTTCATGAAGGGTTTCATATATAGAACCTAAGAATAAACATTGATGCGCATTGACATATTTCCTAGCAGAAAAATATTGAACAAAATGGAAGAATATTGATCAAAGAAACTTCAGAACATTAAAAAGAAGGTGAACTTACCATAAGCATTTGCAATTTGGCCTTGATTTTTGAATCCAGCAGTCACAGCAATGCAAAGAATCATAAGGATCCAATTAATATCTGGAACATATATCTGGCCAAGGAACGTTTTGGATGTATGTACAACTTTGACTCTTGGAAAACAGCCAAGTGCAAGAGCCTGCTTAATTATTGAAAAGGTTGCAGATATAGTTGCCTGGCTTGCAACTACAGCCGCTGCAGTTGCAATAAGTAATACAGGCCAATATATGCTATCTGCAGAATAAGATTAAATATTAGAGAAACCCTTGCCTTATTAGACACTGTATTCAGATTATAAAAATTTTCAAGGAACCCTTGCCACATTAAACAGTTCAAACACCTCATACAAATATCTGAGAAAAGAAAGGCTAATGTGAGCATTTTGAGAGTATTGCCACAAACCCCCTCTTCAGGAACTCAACATTTTACAGGTAAAATGAACACCACATCCAAATGTCTAGTACTTTAAAGTTGATCCAACAGATAAAGATTCAGCCCTAAGAACACTTTGGTCACTCAATGATGCCAAAAATGGGATGACATTTGTCAAGAGATTCAACAAAACATTGAACAGAGTGTGCAAACTATTAACGAGGTGGAAAAGATTTTGAGGATTTATTCCTGAAGTATTCCACTACTCAATATTCGGGTCCGCGCGTCATGATTTGTGCCATATTATTCAGACTTAGAAATATCTTGTGAAATTCCAATACAAGTTGTATAAAAGCCTTTTCCTTATGGAAATTCTGATTTCAGGATAGACCAAAAATTTCTCCCACACACATATGTAAGTGTAAAATGATGAATGATTCATTGATCTGTATTCCATAAATATATTAACTTTTTCCTTTATTGTTTCCTATTTTAATTTATTTTTCTTAACCTGTAGACTGAAATGCTTTATGATGCTTCCACATGAAGTTGGAAGGAGATTGTCCAAGCAAAAATGACTTTTGGGTACGTTTGGTATTTAAGACTATTGCTATAATCTTGCTATATAAATGTCATCAAACCATTATTAATTAATCTTCAATATTGTTTTTATTTTCCTGAACTTGATGACATTCTTCCTACTTAACCAAAAAGAAATTAAATGTGATTTATCACAACTCTGATTAAAACTTATATTTACTTTCACATGCATCCTTCACAACTAAATTTACACATTGTTGGCATGGTGCTTTTTATTTATTTTATTATTATTAAGTTCCTTATGAGTATCACATATAGGCTAACTATCATAAATTAGTCACCGTAGGAAAGAAGATGCACTGGGGCACATTTCAGAATGAGTAACTGTACCAAGAACTGTTCAACAAATGAATTGTGAATTCTATTTTTTTTCCTTCAGCAATCATTAATTGCTGTTTCTTGCATCACATAGGTCTACTTTCAGTACAGACTATATATTAGAACAAACCTGGAATAGTACGATAAAATGCATCAACAGCATGATCTTTATTAGTCATAAGGAAGGCAGCTTGTCCAGAATAGGCTAGAAGAAGGCAAGGAAAGACGACTACGGTGAAAGCAATCTGTACAGCCGAAACAGGAAAATGGGCTAAGTCAGCGAAAAGTGCCTCTGTACCTGCAACAATTCATATGTAGAGATCAGAATCCAACAGGACCAAATATTCTTTGATTTTAATATACCTTGATGGATTAAAAACAGTACATGGAGTAACCGAAATAATAGAAAGTTTACCTGTTATACTGAGCATAATACCTCCAAGGGAAGTCCAACCATCTTTTCCTCTCCTTCTAAAATACAGGAATATATGAAAAGGTGAAAAGGCTTTCAGAACACTACTATCATATTTCCAGATGTTGAATATGCCAATTCCTCCAATTACGAGAAACCAAAGCAGAACAATAGGAGCAAAGAGCCAACCTACTCTATCTGTACCATAGTGTTGCAAACTAAACAATCCTATTAATATTACAACGGCAACAAGTACAACCACACCTGTACCACATAAAAGTGATCATTAAAAACAGAGAAATTTAAATTAATAGAATTAAAATATTTTCAGATACCCAGGAGCAAATATACGAAAATGTTTAGTTTCAGGAATGATATAATACCATTACTCATATGGGGGTTGTCAAACTTGATTCCTCCAACAGCTGATAGAACTGTACAGATCAGAGGATTAAGGATCTTAAACGGCCTTCAAGAAAGAAAATACTCAAGCAAATAACAACATATTGACATTATAATTATAGAGGAATATTCCTAATATGGACAGTAAATATATACTATAAGTTATTGAGACATGCTGAAAATGAGTAAAGCACAAGGAAAGAGCTAAAAACAGGGATTAGCAAATACTGAACTGCTTGAATAACCCCATAAATCTTAAATAGACGGAGATGATTTCATCCAGTTGATTTCCTCAACCTTTCTATCTTACTTACTGGATCAAAATTTATTAGGTGCAACTCATGGTTAATAAGAAAGTGAAATCTGAAAAATGTTAGAAATCAATGCATAGAAATATTGGGAAGCCACAAGTATTAAAGATTTTGCTTTCACATATGACAAATTTCAAATATTAATTTCGACACTCCTCGTAAAGCCAGATATTTTAACATAATGCAACGTTCTGGTTGTCCTGGATCACCAAACCCAGAACCAACTCGAATTGAAGTTCAAAGAAAAAGAATGCCAGAGAGTGAATTTCAGACAAGAATGTACATCTAATATGTCTGACAAAAAATTTCCAACTCTAATATTAACTAAAGTCAAGAACTCTCTAAATAAATTCATATATCACAAGAATGCTTTAATGTCTTCCACATTTGCATCGATTTCTCAACACATTTATACAGTTGAAAATAACAGGACTTTGGGATCCATATGCAGCCTCAGTTATTACATCAGGCATAAGATCTCAATTTAATCAACTGTATTTAACCATATGTGTTATTTTATCTACCAAACATTTCCCACAATCATCAAAGTTGAACAAATTTTTTTATGAAAGTAAGAAAAACAAAATGGCTTAATTAATAAACTACAATTTCTGTTCACTTAGTGAGCTTCTTTGTGTACCTATAGGCATGTAGATGCATTATTTAAACTATTACATTTGTACAAACAATAGTAAAAAGAATCGACATTAAGGTAGTAATAAAATTAAGGTGCCTCGTTTTACAAGCAGGGTCCCTGGTTTGAGTTGTATCATTGGATGGATACAGACATTATGCCTATCAAGATATTGTGTGATATTCTCATGAAATAAAGAGGACCATTGATTTCTTGATAGCCTTAAGTGATAAACAAGATATCATTTGCTATCCCATCAATTTCGGCAACGTTTGAAACAATGACTCTCATTCGTCTTATTTCACTCATTGATTGCAGTGTCTCATTCAATGGTTTTTATCACACATCCACTAGTTATATGTAAAAAAAAAAAAAAAAAAATCTTTTTTTCGTCAGGTAGACTACCCAGGCAGACAGACAAACAAATAAATAAATAGACAATTCCAGCATGAAGGACGGTATACCTGATATAGCTGGAGTTAGAATCCCATCCCCAATCACCATGCAAGTGCCAACAAGGACAAGAATAAGAAGTGCATTTTTCCTAAATGCATATTCCTCCAACCACCTCTTAGTTTTTGCAGCAAATGATTGTTCATGGAAAGTAGAACGACTATACGTTGTTAGCTCCTCATCAGTTCGGTGTTGGTTAGGAATAGTTTTTATTTTTGCATGTCGACAAAGCAACGAATAAAGTGCAAATGTTCCACCTTCACCACAAAGAGGACAAATTTAGGGAACTTAATAGTGCAGCATCAACCTAAAAATGAAAAGTATGCCTGATCAATGTGAAAAATGCAAACAATCCCGTGTTGCAGTATACGACTACAGCGTATACCTTTTATAGAAAATCATGTTTAATACAATGCGGCATGAAGTTAAAACAACTGAATACAAAATAAAGGATATAGAAAATCACGTTTAACAGTTTTTAAACAAAATAGGGTACAAGTGTTAAACACCTTTTATATTCTGAATAAAACACCTACAAATGTGACACCAACTAATCAGCGTGGTTTGCTTATATATCTTCCTGCACAAGACAGGAAGTGATCTGCTGTTGTGGAGAGAGAAAAAAAAAACTCAAAGAAACATACTAAAATTGCTTCAGCTTAGTAAAAAGGTAATAAGAAAAAGAAACACAATAACAAAAAATCAATAAAGTCAGTCAAATAGCAGCGTCAATAATATAGCACCCTATTTAACAAAGTTTATGTTCTCTCCAGTATCTGTATTTGCAATGTATTTACTTTCCCACAGCTAGGGACTTCAATAAATTCTTTTCACCCAGAAATTCAGTTTTATACGGTCGATATATTATTGAATCCCTTAAAAGACAAAGATTTCTTTCACTTTTGAAGTGGCAATAAGAAGATACAAAGTAAATTCATAATTCAGGCATAGAATCAGATTTGATGCCTCTCATGTACAGTTCTTATATATGTCAGTATACATTGTGCATGTTTAACATAAATCTTAACAATAGATTTCTGCCTAGTTTAAGTAATATATGCTTGCAGAGTCATTGACATGGAGTGACTAAAAATAAAACTTGCCACCAATTATCTCAAAGGAAACAAGCAATAATCATGGTTATTAATCTACTTCATCAGCTACAAAAGGAGAACAACACCCCTTCCCGGGAAAAAAGAAAAAAGAAAAGAAAAGGTGGAGGCATAACATCACCCCATATTTTTTCTGTATATGTTAACTATTATTGAGTTAGAAACTAAAGTAGATGATTGTCCAGCACATGATCAAAATGTAGTACTAAGAATTGTCTTTATCTAATCTACAAATGCACAAATAAAAATTTTAATGCAGAAAACAAATATGTCAAGATCAAGTTACCTTGACCATTGTCGTTCGCTCTACAGACAACAAAAACATACTTGAGGAGTGGAACAAGAGTAAGCGAGTATATAATTAAGGAAAGGGCTCCAATCACATCTTCAGGATCTACAGGTCCATGAGGAAATGTATTTTTGAAAACATACAATGGGGAAGTGCCCAAGTCTCCATAAACCACTCCAAGACTCTGGAATGCAAGCCGCAGAAGCAATACAGCAGAAAATTTCTACACGAATAAAAAAAATATATCAGCAAAGAAAATGAATGTGAATACCAACGACCAAGATATCCTCAAAATCCATCAATTTGCTCCAGGGGACACTTGGTACAGGCTTGGCATGTACAGATCTCACATTATGCAATTATTTGAATTATACAGCATAATAACATGGCAGTTACTACTACTGCAAGCCTAAATCCAACAGCATGCATGCACTTCACATACGCTGGCAGGTACACATCTCATATTAACAATACTTTCAATTATATAGCTTACTACAGTAATCGTCAATAGTAATGCAAGCCAAAATCCAGTAACAACATCCATGCACTAAGTCCATGGATTCATTTCTGGCAATCCTCGGCATATAGCTCAAAATCAACCCGAGCATAAAAGATTCAACAAATCCAATGCCTTCTAATTGGAAATCTAAGTTGGAATTTAAAAATTCACCCGTCAATGCAAAGATGCTATTAACAAGGAGTAATTGCTGTCCTGCTTTAACAACTTACAAGTGAATACTATATATGAGAGAGAATCTTGAAAAGAAAGTTGCTCTTACCTTTTCTCTGTACATATTTCTAAGCCTTCCAGCCTCCTCATCCATAGGCTGATCAAGCTTCTGATCCAACACCCACATACTACCTTTGGTGCTATCATTCTCTTCTTCAATCTCCACTCTTGAAGCCATTTGAAACTCAGTTCAAATGATTCTGCAGCTCTCACCACCTACCCTCTCTGATATCCCCTTTCCGCAGTCTCTCACTCCACGAACCAGAACACAACTCAAACCTTCAAACCAAACCAATCAGAAATCACAGAAATGCCTGAAACCTAAAATCTCAACTTCGATCTTCACTTGGAATCCATGTCGAATCCAACAAAGAACTGTACCACCAACACAAATCTGAAAAGAAAAACTGAAAATTAAACTAATAACCCAATTTAAAACTTTATCATTCCGAAGAGAAGACAATTCAAATCCAATTACTAGAAATTGGCGTCAATTCGGTAAACATGATTGACCCGCAGAAACTGACACCAAATAGAAATTTTTCATTTTTTTTTTTAAGATGAATGACACCAAATAGAAGTTGAAAAGGCAAGAACCAAAGATTTAAGTTATAATTAAGCCCACCACGACAAGCTGAAAATGAACCAAAAAGACTTCGCTTGATACTTCAATCCAATGTCAAGAAAGCTGATACATACCAAAACTGAAAAGAAAGCCAATAAAAGCCCAGAAACCCAATTGAGGATAGAACCGCTCAGGCACACCTCACATGCAAAGAGAATACACGGAAAAGAGACAAAGAACCAAAACCAAAGATTCAAACTTTAATTACGCCAAGATAAGCTGAAAATGAACCAAAAAGACTTGAGTTTTCTTTGTAAGTTATATCAAATTCAATGTCAAGAAAGCTAACATATACCAGAACTAAACAGAATACCCAATAAAAACCCAGTTTGAGGACAGAAAAGCTCAAGCACATCTCCCATGCAAAGAACTTAGACAAAAAAGGAAAACAGACAATGAATTCAGTACTCTGTCAAAAACTCCCAAGTGGGGTCACAGCTTGAGAAGAGGCTCAGTCTCAACCACAGGATGACCAACAAAAATCTCACGTACCCATGTACCAAAACACAGAGGCGGCCAATACCAAGTCGGTTTCAGGAGCAAAAACGAAGGCTCTGAAACAGAGTCTTCTTGCGTGCCGGCTCTTTTTGCTCAGCCCCTTTTTCCCTGGAGGAATGAAACAACAAAGAAAACACACGAACTAATCCCCCCGCCAAAAGGGAGAGTGGAAGTAATCGGTTTCGCTTGTAATTCTTTTGAGTGACACGTTTTTTAGATTGGCGGATCGCTGCCGAGTGCTGAGCAAAGAAAAGCTGGTCAAATAGTAAAAAACCATTTTCTTTTCTTCTTTTAATTACCATCAACTATTACCATTATTATCATAATCATTACTTAACTGTTGACATTATTATGATTTAAATAATATTTAGCACAAAAAGATAAGATAAGAAATAAGTTGCTTAATAATGGCTTCTCTGGGGGGCCTACTGCCTCATATGGTGGAACTGAACTCTGCACCTGTCTGGAGTCTGCACTCTGGAGCCATACAACAATCTTTCTTTTTTATTTTTGTTTAGATTTCCCTTTCTTTTTTTAAATGTAAAATATGTTTTTATATTTGATACAATTCAAAATTATTAATCATAGTCCATACATGATAGATCCAATATTTTGGCGAAAAGATTCATCATTTGTTCATGGGCAATTGAGCTTTTAAGTTTTGAGTCTATCATGGTGGGTCCTTGCTTCGCGGCAGTAGAGGAGGCTATGAATGTTAGTTGGTGCTCCAATGCCATCATAAATTTAACGAAAAATGATTTTTGTATATTTATTGTACATTTTTAAAAAAAAAAAAATTAATTATTAAATTTTTAAGATCCATGAGAATCTACATATAAGTCTTACAGATTCAAAGAGTGATTTAAAAAAAAAATGTACGTGTGGGTCTTACAGATCTAATAGTTAATTTAAAAAAAAGATGTACATGAAACATATTTTAAATTTAAGTCATTATTCTTTACAGATAATTCTATATGTATGTTAAGTGTCCATCAAAAAATAAAATAACTTTTAAAATCATCGTTTAGATCAAAAATTAATTTTATCTTAGGGCTCTTTTACGTTACTAATATTTTTTGTTTTCTGGGATTTAGCCATTATGGTCCCCATCCTCTTTTTAAGTTTTAATGGTATCGTTATCTAAAAAGTTTTGACTTGTGTGAAATCATTAAAAGATTTTGCACTTGTCTTTACTTCTTTAGTAGAGAATTAGATATAGATTTGTTTTTTTTTCGTAAGATAAATTATTGTTGTATAATTTTTGCCATAATTTTTTTACAATTTTAATAACTTTTTTTCAAACTAATAATTGAATTTGTTTATTTACACATGGGTTCTACATACATATTCAATGATTGATTTTTTTAAAATAAAAAATAAAGTTGTTAAAGTTGTATAAAAGTTATAAATATATTATATATCTTTCCGTATATTTGAAGAATGAGAAATGATTGTTGTACAACTTTAGCAATTTTTTTTCATGATCAATTATTAGATCTGTTTTCTTACGTGTGGACCATAAATATCAAATGGTTGATCTTAAAAAAAGTTGTTAAAGTTGTACAAAAGTTATGCGATAAACATTACTCTTGAAGAATTTTGAGGAATTGCATATAAAAAAGTTAGGGTTTTGATTCTTTTGATTTTTGGTCTTTTGTGTTTTACTGTTTTGTCACTTTGTGTTTTTGAATTTCCGCTAATGCTCTGTTTGTTTCGGCGTAAAATGATTTCGGCATTTTTCGGTGTTTGGTTGGGGCGAAAATAATGGTCAACGAAAATCATTTTCGGTTTGACCGTAAAAGCTTCTTTAATTTTCGGAAAACTCTTCCTTACACGCATATTTGATATTCGATCGTCAAAATTTAACAATTGTTGGTCGTCGAGATCCAGTTGGCACCGGAGTCCGACAACATCCGGTCGCCGGAAATCTGCCGGCGCCGAAATCAGGCCGCCGGAATTCTGCCGGCGCCTGATTCCGTCACCGGCAGACCAGATTCCGGCCGGAATATTGCTGGATCCGTCCAGATCCGGCAATTGATCAGGCCGGATCCGGCCGGATCTGGACGGATCCGGCCATTGATCCGGTCGGATCTGGCCAAAACGGCCAGGATCCGGCCGAATATGGACGGATCCGGCTATTGATCCAGCCGGATCTGGCCAAAACGGCCAGGATCCAGCCGGATCTGGACGGATCCAGCCATTGATCCGGCCGGATCCGAAAGATTCCGGCCATTGATCCAGCCATTTTGGTCGGATCCGGTCAAACTTTCTCGCCGGAATCCGGCAACGGCGACGGGACGTTGCCGGATTCCGGCGACAATTACCAAACTCTTATTTTTGCATTTCGAAATTTTTTCGTGCGAACCAAACACCGAAAAATATTTTCGAAAAAATCATTTTTTCTGAAAATAATTTCGTCGAAATCTTTTACGATGAAAATCATTTTACGTTGAAACAAACGGAGCATAAAACACAAAATCAGAGTTAATTCCCAATTTCTATTTCCCTCCCTTTTTATTATTATATATATATACAAGAGTTAATCATGTTTGGGTGACTCGCCACCCGACCCGCCAGATTAAATTAAACGGGTCATAAATGAGTCGACCTATTTATGATCCAAACTCATTTAAAGTAGATTCATATTCATTAATTTCGTGTCTTGTTCGTATTGAATTATTAAGTCGTGTTAAAATTACCGCCCAAGCCTAAACTTCCAATAAAGAATGGCATATAGTAATTTCATTTCACGAATATTCTGCGAACCCTCGAAGCCGTGGTTGCGCGTCAAATTGGATTTCTTCTCTGAATGCGACTGCGCTTATGATTACGTACCCCATTTTTTAAATTTATGCCATGCTATTTCAACGCACGTTCCCGTAACTCTCGAGGCGCGTGACCAACTACTGGAACGTGCATCCCACTTGTGTTGTTAGCGAGTGAGCATAGGTTATTCAGCCTAGTAGTGCTTATTTGCCAGTAGTGGAGCCCACCTAGCCTACTGGTTCCAATTTATATAAGTCAGCTTTTTTATTTATTTATTTATTTTTATTTTTTGGTATTTTTGTTTTGTATGGTTGGAAACTTCAAACTTAGAATGAATGAGGGTGATGGACACCTCAAATGTTCGAAATTATCCAAACTTTAGTGGTATATACAGATTTCTCACCATTAAAATAATAATAATAAAAATAAAAATAATGAGATTTTTTTTTATTATTATTATTATCTAAAAGTAGAATGTTTATGTCTTTCTTTCATGATAACCTGTTGGTGGTTATATGATATTGACTAGGAGCTCATAATGTTTTGCATGATTTATAAATCCTATAATGAACTTAACACAAAAATAATGGGTTAGCGTTAAAAGATTTGATCCGTTTAATTAAAATGTAATGTTATAATTGATTTATATAATTTTATAATAATTTTTTAATATGACCTAAACCTAACACATAAACACGTTTTTATTGTTTATAACACCGAAGCCAAATCCTATAGTACATATGTAGAGGACAATTCAAGCATTAAAGGTTTAGGTGTTGACTATCACATTATGGGATTTATGGTCCGTTTAGATTTGCGATTTAAATATATAATTTTTAAAAACATAATTAAGCGTTTGAAAAAATCGCAGTTTAGCCTTTAAAATTTTACCTTTTAAAAAAAGTCATCAATTTGCTTGCGATTTGAAAAAAACATATATATTTTTGCATTTTCAAATCGTAGTTTTTTAAAAACGCAATTTCAAATGATTCATTTACTTCGATTTGATTTAAAATCACAAATGTTATCTACGAAATCGCAATACCTAACGCACATTTAATTAGTCGATGGTGCATACATAATTATCCTAATTAACTTATTTTTTTAATTTTTTTTTTTTTAAAAAAAGGTCTGTTTATTTCTATTTCCAATCTCATTGCAAACAAATTTTCTTTAATTCCAATCTCGACAGCAAGGAATTCAAGCTGTGGCCTGTGGTCCCTTAAGGATACTGAGGGAAGCAAACATGGGACCACTATCACTTTCATTATTACTCACAAAATAATAGCTTTTGATAGATTGTTAGATGGTTGTTGGAGGGGCAAACTTAGGTACATGGTAAACTAAGTTATGAGTTTTTTTTTTGTCCTTTTAACAGTGTTTTGTCCTTTTAATTACCTTAGTTAAACTAATTATAATATATTTTGCTTTATCTAACGGTAAACACGGAGCAAAAAATTATTATGGTCGGGGGCTAGAGGTCAAAAAAATTTGTTACCGGGGACGAAAAAATGAACCACAATAAGTTGGGACAAAAATACCTCTTTTTCATTGAGAAAAATAGACTATTTCACAATTCTAACGCGGAAGTTCCAACCAGCTATTGAATTAGTCATTCTTAAAAAATAAAAATAAACTTCATAGATTGGTTGAGACTGACACGTTAAAAATGTAAAATAATTATAAAATAAAAAACGAATAACTTCACAAAATGGTATCGAATTATACGTCGTTTTGAGATAAAGGTACTGAACTAGTAAACATTTCAAATTGGGGTATCCAAGTTTCCAAATATCTCACTTACAGGTATTTCATTAGGATTTACTGTTAAATCCTACAAAAATTTTCAAAATACTCATGCGTTTATTTTTTTAAAAAAAAATTCAAAGATTCAAACATATGTATTTTTGTAAATTCCGTTAAATTCTGACTAACACTTAGATCCTAGCATTTTTTTTCCTAAAAAAAATAAGGGTATTTTGGGTACTCCGTTAAGATTTAACAGCAAATCCTAACGGAGTACCCTTAAGTGAGACGTTTGGAAACTTGGATACTCCAGTTTGAGATGTTTACTAGTTCAGTACTCTTATCTCAAAACGACGTATAATTCAATACCCTTTTGTGAAGTTATTCCAATAAAAAAAGTGGTTTATAACATTTTTTTAAAAAAAAAAAAAAAAAAAAATTCAATATATACACTCACCAAACAACCTTTTGCCTCTTGAATTTTGACTTTCTACCCGGTTGGTCTGTCTATGATATGAAAATGATAGCAATCAAGTGGAGCACAAGTTATTAGGAGCTCTCAATTTCATTCCATTTTTAATTATTAGCTGAAGGCCAAAAATAAATCTGAAGATTAATTATTTGCCACGTCACCGACCACTAGATAACTCCTTTGTGACCCCAGAGATCGATGGAGACTGTTTCCTCCCTTTCCTGACTCACTGACTGACGAGTTCTCGTTAAAGGAGTCTCCCAGTGGTGCCTCCACTGCCGTACTCCGCCATGCAAGGGTGCTTGAGTTGTCCTCATCAAGCCTGCATTTTAATACGAGCTTTCTTATATTTTCTGTTCTAATTACTAACAATTCGAACAAATAATTACGGTAGATCTAATACCGGAAAGTCTGCCTTTTTGTTCTAATTAGAAAAAAAATAAAAAATGTATAATTAGTCTATGTGGTTTACATGATTTGTAATTAGCTTCATGTGGTATCAAAATAAACTCAGAGGTCTCTGGGGTATGCAAAAAAAATAATTTACTCCTTATAGTCAAATTCCGTCCATTGGCTTAACATATTTCGTTAGTGTGATGCTGACTTAAATAGAACACGTATTATAATTTTGTTTTCTCTGATATGTCATATTAACGAAATCTATTAAGTTCGTTGACAGAAGTTGATTGCAGAGAGTTAATTATTTTTTTGACATAATTTTGCGTTGATATGATTAGATCTAATTTTGTCGGCCGATATAAAATAGGTGTGAAAAATATCGTTAGTTGAAAAAGTAAATAAATAAATAAATGCAAAAACAGGTAGATCTAATTTTGCAACTCACAAAAATAAAAATTAAAAAAATTGAGCCTCGTGTACTACTGAATGAAAAAACATGGCAGGCATATGGTTTATATATAGATCTTTATTTATTTTAATTTTTTTTTAAGTACACAAAAAAGAAAAGCAACTATAGAACTAAGAAAGAGAAAGACGCGGAATTAGGGGCCGGTAGGGGTCATGGCCCCTTTCGATTCTCAAAAAATATAATTAGGTAAAAAAAAAAAAAACATTAGCTTATTAACCCTTACTGTAAATTTTTTTTGCCCCAAACCCATGATCTCATAAGAGTTTCTGACTCATACCTGAAGAGGATGAGAGGATGTTAAAAAATAAAAATTAAAAAAAAAAAAAAACAGAAAAAATGAGGATACAGCTAAAATGAGAGTGATTAATATGCAGTAATAATTGAAAATTAGAAAGTTGAATCATTAATATCTAGCTTTAGATGATGTCGTTGACTTGACATATGAACTAGAAGGCAGAAGGTACATTGATTTACAAGGAATCTCCCAATTCAATTTTTAATAAAACTACTAATGAAATTAGTAAATCACTAAATCCCCAGCTCAAATTGGTCGGGGACACGACACGACATTTCCCTGGAGCACGGCTTGCATTGCTGTACATAAACTTGCTTAAGAAGTCGAAGTAGATTGGTATATTGAGAAAATTATATATGTGAAAGAATGTAGTTAATAAGGAAAGAGTAATGATAGGACGTGTTTTGGCTAGGTGGTTGAAATGAAAAATTATTTAAAACATGTCACGTCAACAGTGTAAAATGAGTGTGAACAATAACGCTACTCGTAAGAAAAAGAAAGCAAAGATAGAGAGTGAAAAGACAATGTAAAACCAAGGCGGGTGGATAGCAACTGAATAAGGGTTAGAAATGTTCAATCTGAGTGGCCCTTACAAGCCAAGGGAAGTGTGAATTGAACGCTCTTGTTGCTGAGAGTAAAAGGAAGAAAGTAGTGAATTCCCAAGCACAATCAATTTCTCTATTTAAAGGGTTAGGAACCCTAGGGGAGGTGATTTGTTTAACCTCTCAGCCACCTAGAGAGAGAAAGTGTGTCGGTGAGAGAGAGAGAACCAATTTTTGAGTTTCTTGTGCCTAAGGAGGTGGATACCTACACCCCTTTTGAGGTATAATCTGAAACCCTATCTCTTTTTTACTGTTTGCTTAGTTAGCTTTCGTTTAATACATTGTTTAGTTGTTTAAATGCATGAATCTAGTTTGAGTTTGGCTATTTTTAAAGAAAAAGGTTAAGACTTTATATGTTGTTTGTGATTTCTTAGCTTGACAATATAAGACTAGGTCTGTACTAGTGTCTTACACGCTCACATACAACCAATTTTGTAGATTGATGATGTTTTAGAACTTTGTAATAAAGGTTACATCTTTTAAGGGTTTTGTGTTAATGATGGAATATTTGATACCTCAATGCATTATAGATTTGTAAAGTCCTTACCTTTAGGACTTTAGGGTCCTCTAGTACTAGTGGATTTTGATAAAGTTGAGAGATGGGATATGGAGATAGGACATGGAGATGGCTCAAAATGGGTTTTGGACAGCCAATGGTCGATCAAACCTAAGCAGTGATTGATGACTGGCTGTGGTGATCAATCACCCTTATGCTAGTGATCGATCACAGCAGCCCAGAATCGCATATTAGGGTTTCTAAAGTGTGTTTAGGGTTTGTGCGTGTGGTGAATATTAAACTATGGACTTGTAGAAACAAGAGTTTGACCCTTCAAAAAGTTTGAGGTTGGATTTTAGCGTTGGAGGTAGGTAATTGCTCATGGAGCCCCCAAAATACTATGTCATCAAGCATGAATATTTTATCGATAGGGTTAAATGACAAATTAATACCCGTGGCATAGGCCAAAATTATATGGCTGCTTCAGTTTCAAAAATTATCACAGCCACAAATGGTACTTGTAGTAAACCTAAAGACCGAGATGCACCTTCTATTCATTTATTTTAATAGGAATTCATGTCAATGGTCTTTAAAACACGAGACATGTCCCAAACACCACATAATACAACTTATTTAGCACATTTTAACACGCGTAACTGGCATGTCAGTGACACGTGCAAAATTTTAAACACTTTAAATGCCACCTATTTTCAAAAAATTACAGAAATAAAAACAAAATTTAACCCAAACATAATCAAACCCAAATTCATCATTGTTTCCCAAAACAAACCCTAGTTTTTCTTTTCTCCCAAAATCAAACGAACAAGTTCCCAACAGCTTCGCGGTTTCCATTATCTTCCCAAATTGCACGAATCTATCTAAGAAGCTCATTACCTTTTCTTCTCAAATTGCACGCATCTTGCTAAGAAGCTCAAATTTTCTCATGTTCTTCCCAAATCGCATGAACCCTAGTTTTTGTTTTCTCCCCAACTCACACGAAATGCCTAATTGGATAACTATAGTTCTTGCTTTTTTAGGGGTATATTTTTTCTAGACAAAATAGGCTGATTTTTGGGTGTCAATAGCAAATAAAGTTGAATTCATAATCTGGGTTTATAGCCTATACATGTTGAATCCACAATTTCTACAATAAGTTATACACAACCAACCAAAACACATCATTCTAGCACAAAAGATGCCACAGAAAATGGGTTTATAACCCATACATATTGAATTCACAATATGCATACGACTTAGAGAGTAATAATACGCATGATATACATGTTATCATATGGTGAACTTAGTTTAAGTCATAATCACATGAATTGAAATATTATTCATTTTATACAAGATGATGATGTATGCAATATAGATATAATATATGCTTATAACAAAGAGTCATGTTATAGTTCAATTCCATATGGTTTACCCAAGATATTAACCCATTCCTAGTAGGGTTGACTTTGTTATGAGGGACCTGTAATACAACACCGGTACCCCGGATATGTACGTATACGGTCATACGCTAATAGCTCGAACGAATCCAACCTTGGGTGGCCCAAGCTGCTATCAAAGTCGTAACCGTGATCCCCATTCAAGCATGATGCGCCGGTGACAAAACAACCATTCGATTCAAGGCCTATCATAACACATTATAAACATTTAACCATAAAGAACAACCTATATAATAGTTAACAAGTACCCATGTGAGTTTTATTTACTTGTAACGCATGGCTCCCCCAAAAAGTCTCATTAAGGCTTCACAACTTTAAAATATGAGAAAAACCTGACATCAGCCTTGAAAAATAGAATGACTTTTAATTTACCGTGTGTGTGTGCACAATGTGTAACAAAATATTGTAAATGTGAAATTTAAATGACACAAATATTTTGTTAACGAAGTGGAAACTCAGTTAAGAGAAAAATAACTCTGGGGCAGCCAAACCCAGGAAATCCATCATCAGAAGACAAAGCTAGTACTTAGACAGTAATACTTACATACCCGATGCATCGATCGTATCTAACACTCTAACACGTAACCCAACGTGAACGCCTCCCAACCAAGTCTGCTACTTGAAGGGGTCTTCTATGGATTCCTTTACCTTAGGACTCCTCTCTAAGATAGACTTCAATTGACAAGCACAACAACAACGCACAACGACAACGGCTTGAGAGCAAGCGGATCAGTACAACAACTCCTAAAATATATCTTTAAGTTCTAAAGAATTAAATATTGAATTCTGTAAATAATACATGCCTAGAGGCCTCTACTTATAGGCTACAGAAGAACTAAATCGACTCTGATTCAGTTTTCTCTAGGCTGCATCCAGATGCAAGCTGAGGCCATCCGGATTGTTATCTGTGCAACTGGCTCTTCAAAAAGCACTGATTTTCTTTCCTGAATAAGGTGGCGTCCTGACGGTGTTGCCCTAGCATCCAAACGGTTGCATTTTCGCTGCACGTAAATTCCATAATAAGGACTAGCCTTCAGATGGTGTTGCCCTAACGTCCGTATGGTTGCAATTCTTCTCACGTCTTGCCTTATCGAGGATAGCGTCCGAACGGTGTAAACCTGACGTCCGGATGATTGCAACTGTCTTCCCTTATCTATGTCTGTGAAGGAAATCATTTACTTGTCGAACACTGATTAGCGTCCAGGCAGTAATGCCATGTCGTTTAGACGGATTCACTTGAACGCTGGATTCTTTTGAAACTCTGAAGAGCGTCCGGACGGATGCAAGCTTGAACAGTAGACACTAATAGGCGTCCGAATGCATGACTGGGCCGTCCGGATGGAAGCTTGGGATCCGATTTCTTCTGACTTGGAAACTGCACAGAATCTTCTTTGAACTTTGAGAACCACATTTTTGAAATGATGACTCTGAAATAAACGGTATCCCTGATCAAATAGTAATATTACATAAAAGTGATTTTGCCAACCAGAATGCAGCCAATCACAAACTAACAAACTCCCCCTTTGGCCATTCTGGGACAAAAATTACTTGACCGGTTAAAAATACAATCCCAGTCTAAAACAAAAAAATACTCCCATTTTTTGTGTTACGCCCCCGTTTTTGGATATAAGAGAAACGCGAATTTGAGTGCTAAAAACATTTAAATGGAAGCGTGCATTTACAACATATAAATTTAAACTTCCTATTTTTATACATTTCTATTAATAATTCTTTACAACACTTTGAATTCTCCAAAAGAAACAAAACATACTATACAATACTAGGGTTTGGCCGGTTCATCACGAACTATCACTCTTAGCGAGGTCTACGCCCTTACAAGGAAAAGACTTCGTCTTACTGTTGTCATTTGGAAAGGGGTGGAGGGAAAAATGGGTGAGTTCGACAACTCAGTAAGGAAAAATACAACACTTGGGGAAGTAAAACATGCTATAAACCTTTATGCTATAATCTTTAGTCATGCATAATGACAGATTTATTCTACTCACTGTTAAGAATTAATTTCACATATGATGAATTGCATAATGTAAATTGATTTACAACCTAAACCAATAGTATGTTGATTTTAATTTATTTTAGATGATTTAAGTGTTTTTGAATATATTAAAATTACGATGATGTTTAAAAGTATGAATATGATATGTGATCTTTGAGTGATTATAAGTTGGAGATTATAGTTATGCAAATTGTTTAAGAAATGACATATTAGACTGTTTATGATTTATAAGAAAACACGTGTTAAAAACATGATTTGTGATAAGAAATGTATTGTTTTAAAGCAGGGGACATAATCATATGAACAATTAATAAAACAAATGAATGACGAATATAAATAATGGCATATGAAATTTATAATGATTTAATAAATTCTTTTTATCTGTTTTCCCTTTAATCCTTTATCTGTGGTTTAACCCTTTACAGACTTTAAACCATTGTTACCCGTGAGCGGAGCACGTTGGCTTTTGTCCCAAGGACCTATGGACTCAGCCTGTCGTCACAGGGAAAAGTCATCCGGGTTGGGGATCTTCCCTAGGTGAAGGCCAACCCCGGCTGGTAGCACACACCGACTTATGGTATGCTTGCCTTGCTACCCTATGAGTACCAATTCTAACTGTAATAGTGCCTTAGGGTTAAACAATTACTGTACATGAATGTTTTCTGTAATACTGTAGGCTCTGCTATAACTGTATACTTTATTTCAAAACTGTAAGAGCCGCTTTCATAACTGTAGTCATGTGCAGAATTTAACTTTAGATCCTCTTTTCTTTCAACACTGTATTCTTGAATAAAATCATATACTTCGGAATGCTCTATAATCTTAACTTTCAAATGCTCTTTTTCTTGACTATAAATATGCATAATCCATAACTTAAAAATCCTCTTAATTATAACTGTAATTATGTATAAGTCATAACTTTTAAATATGCTCTTAATCGTATCTGTGATTTATGCACAAAATTCTTGAACAATAACATATGAGTAATAAAGCTTGGCATTAAAAATCACATAAGCAAACGCTTTGTAAAATTCCCCAACACTTTCTCAAAAGATTTGTAATAAAATCTTATTGGGAGTTTTTCGGTGTTGTATCCCCTTACCTGGATTAGCCATTAACGTCAGGGTCGAGCTTTTACCTAAATAAAACACAAGGACGAATTTAGCGGAGCGTTCTAATATTTCAGTTTTAAGACTTAAATTTAATTATCCTATATATATATATATATATATATATATATATATATATATATATATATATATATATATATATATATATATATATATATATTTTATACACAAAATCTCTATCCAATTTACAGCATAAATTATATTCATAAATCAGCACCACTACTTTAATAAACCAAATCCTCAATCCCAAGAAATTTCAACAAAAGCACAGCCAACACCCATAGCCAAAGAATCAACTAAAACTATTTTACCCACCAACTCACCAAATTCCTCAAACAATATCAAATCCATAATATAACCAATCTAAAACCCTCACTCCAAAATTATTCCAGAATCCTACTAAAATCATAATAATCCTTTACAATAAAATATGTCAACAAAACCACTACTAGTAATCATCCACAATTCAATACACCCACTCGACTACTCCAAATAAAGTATCTCATAATCATTTAAAGGCCAAAACTCATATTCAACCCACAAGAAGCAAATCTCAACATTAAAACAAGAAACATCATGCTATACACAAATCCGACTTGCACAGTAAACATATCTAAAACCCCCACATCACAATTGATCAAGAACAGGGAACAATAACCCTCAGTCAACCGATACACTGCACACATATTCAAAACAATCCTCAACACTACACTCTCACAGAGCCCAATCGGTTCCCACAACAAAATTTCAACATAAATTTAAATCAATAACACCCAAGCTGTCAATCCAACTAAATCATCACAGGATAACACTAATTTCACAAAGTTACTCACTTTTAGGATTTTCCCAGAAAATCCACCAGAGAAAACGTCACTGATCCCGCCGGAAAACGCACAGGAAGAACCGGGTCTTCCTCTTAGGTCTTCGGGTCACGGGTTCGGATTCTGGGTCACTGGGCTTCAGGTCTTCGGGTCACGGGGTCGGGTTCTGGGTCACTGGGCTTCGGATCACGGGGTTATGCCGGAAAAGACCTTGACTAGCCGGAAATCGGCTTCTGGCTCGCCGGAAGTCCACCACCGAAGGATCGGGTTGCGGTTGTACGGGCATCACGACTTCACGATCGAAGCTCCTCCATCGCCGAATTTCAGTCCCAGCCGCGCCGCCGATCATGGAGGTTCGGAGCTCCTTGGGTTCACTGGTCCACCAGTCCGAGCTCCTGGGTTCGGCTCCCTCTCCCGATCTCTCAGTCTCTCTGCTCTCTCTCCGATCTCTCTCTCTATCTCCCGAGTCCCTCTCTCTCGACATCTCTCTCTTTCTCCCTCAGTCTCTCACTCACTCTCTGCCTCTCCCTGTACTCTCCCTCTCACTCTCTGTGTGATTTCCGAACAAGAAGAAGAAAGAACGAAGAAGGAGAAATGAAGAAGGAAGAAGACAAGAAAAGAAAGAAGAGAAGAAGATTTAATAAACAAGATAACTTGCCGTGCAAGTTGTGAATTTTTTTTTTTTTTTTTTTTTTTTTTTTTTAACTAATCAATAAAGTTAACTTAACTTAGGGTGTGTTTGAGATTGCGATTTCGTAGACAATAAGTGCGATTTTAAACCAAATCGCAGAACATAGATCGTTTGGAAATTGCATTTTTAAAAATTGCGATTTGAAAACGCAGAAAATCTGCTTTTTCAAATCGCAGATAAGATGGTGCTTTTTTGAAAACGTAGAATTTTAAAGATAAATTCGCGATTTTAAAGGCTAAACTGCGATTTTGCCAAACGCTTAACCGCGTTTTTAAAAATCATTTTTTTCAAATCGCACATTTTAAAATCGTTATTTTAAATCGTACTTTTTAAAATCGCAAACCCAAACGGACCCTTACTCAACAAGTCTTTTTTTTTTTTTTTTTAATTATATTATTAAAAATTTGGGATATTACATTTTGTCTCATAAGGACAGGGTAAAATAGAGTATAGAAAAACCACAAATCCAGCCCCTTAAAGTCTCAACAGGACAAGGGAACAAAGTATAAATAAAATCCAGAGTTATAAAGTATTGCAATAATCCAAAGTAAAAACAACTATCTCAAAATAAATCAACACAACAACAAAACAAATCAATCTTTGTCACCAAGAGATGGATGATCCTCATCATCAGGGAACAAATGATGGTGCTTGAGACACTCCTAGATGTCAAGCTGGCACTGCTCTACTCAGAGGTTGGTAGAGTGAACCTCCCGTTGCATGGAGCTCATACCTCCCTGAAGAGACTCTAGAGCGGCTAGAATCTGAGCAAAACCTGCGTCAAATTGTGGAAGCTGATGGGCAGTCTTAGAAGAGGACACTCCAATAGGCAGCTCAACATGAACAGGAGGAGGCTAAAGAGCTTCATCTTGGCCTTCATGCCTCAACTAGGCATTTGATTTCATGAGGGTCTGACTGCCAAGTGGATCCTGGATCTTCATCTTAGGCTCTCCAGAGATGTCTATCCCAGTTTGAAGAATAATTTTCATGACAATGCATGCAAATGGAAGTCATGTAGTATGCTCATCCCGGGCTTCTAGCATAATATTAAGGATTTGCTTGCACAAGCAAAATGGCAACCTCATGACAATGGCATACAAAAATTGAGCATTCTTCAGATTCCGGTCACTCCTACGAACAGTGGGCCATAAATTGTGCTGGACAATCTTCGCAAGTAGGCGGTGCGGGGGAGAAAAGGCACCAATTCTGATGTTCGTAGCTTGCTCCTCGCCTTGTGGAACACCATGAAAGAACTCCTTAAGCAGCTCCAAAGTAGGAGCCTCCACAACCTCATTGAATTGACTGCCTGAAATATGAAGCACTGGTACACCAAGGATCCTGCTGATGACCTGTGGATCAATTTGAAATACATGCCCTTCTACAGTGAACTGAAGGACAATGCCACTGTCTTTATCCTGTACAATCTCCAGATGTGCATAGAATTCTCTCACTAGCCTAGGGAGCACAATGCAGGTACAATTGTAGAGGTAGCCCCAGTGATAAGTCTGAATGATGCATTAATAACATCTAGAGGTGCTTCTAAGACATCAGCTTTAACCACATTCCTCTCTAGAATGGCTGGCCTATTAGTAATTCTGGCCCTGGAGGCAGCAATGCTTTCCTCTGTCATCTATCTAGCTCTGCGCTGATAACTGCTAGCAGACATGGTTCTACAAAGAATAACCAAAATATATTTCCAAAAAAAACTTCAAGGGAATTTGATTAGTGCCCAAAAATTTTGGCATTATAACGGAAGTAATTTGGACTTTTCAAAAATTACATACACACTTATATCCCCAAAACAGCCTAAACAAATATCCCAATCTCAATAGCAGATAAATTAATCAATACTATGCAACATTTATCACAAAATAATTCCACAAAAGATCCAATATTCTAACAGTTAATAAAACACTGAAAAGAATATAAAATAACTAATAAAGTACTTGGAATAGAGAGGAAAAGGCACAAAAGGACAAAAGGACAAAAGGAACTGATAACTTGTGAGAAACACGAGAAAAACACACTAAAAGGACAACAAAAACAAAGAGAAAATCAAGAGATGCGGTGGCTAGGGAGAAAAGGATGCGTTCTTAAAGCTGTAGGGTACTCATTCGGACACATCACTTATGCAGTCCGGACGCGGGCTGCCATGTCATTGTTAGGCAGAACCACGTGCGTCCGGACGTGTCACTTGACCATCTGGCTGTTTGAATCGTACCCATTTGAACGCAAGAGTATACCGTCCGGACGCTTCACACTGAAAAATTGAAACTTGAGGAAAAATTGCAAAAAAATATATTTCCTAAAAATAGCTTCAAAACACGCATGTATAATCAATTGATATAGGAGTCAAATAACATTTAAAAAATATGCAAATACAGAAGTGAGAGTTACGAGTTCAATTAGCACAAATTTCCCTACAAATAGAAATTATAAGTAGATTACTTAACTCATACAATGCGTATGTGTGTGAAGACTTTCTCAATAAGGTATGAAGTTCAAGAATATGACTTAAAGCAATTGAATTTTCTAAACAAGAAAGAAATCAATGATAAAACAGTCTAAAGTCAAACCTTATTTTACTAGGGCCTAGTCACCTACATCTGATACACTCTCCCTAAGATGCATAACTTTTCTTTTACTTAGTCCTTTAGTGACCGTCTACTTTCGCAATGATTTGGTTACTGATTGTTTCTTTAGGGACAAGTTTAAGAACAGATTTATAGCACAATAAGCAGTGGATTTTTTTATTTGTCTATATTTATTGATTTTTAAATGTTTTTTATCACTTAGTGCTGCAACCTAGAAAGAATGCCAAAATTTTTAAGTTCTAGATTCAATTAGAGAGTTGATCAATTTGACTATCTTAGTAAAAAAATTTCTCTTATCAGAATGTCCAGAAGCTAAAAGTTAGAGAAAGAAAAAAAAAATGTACCTTAAGGGAACCTTGAATAGTGCACAAAATTATCGCATGAGAAAGGTAACTATTCGGTATTAAGATGCACATGAAAACTTGGCAGATATTAGGCATAAATTCTCAATCATATCTAAGCATAGTCAATCAATGCATAATGAACTGAGATATGAAGCAAAAATACATACAATATCTACAAAGCTATTTAAAAGAAAGAGAAAAAATCTGCATCTTTTCCCCATTTTTTTTTTTTAATTTTAAATGGAAAACAACAAAAACATGCTTCAAAGGTAAAGAAAATAAAAACTAAAGCTAGCATGTGTGACAAGATCAAATCTGTCCATGAGGAGAAATGATCAAAATTACCAATACAAAAAAACAGTTGCCCAACGTGCTTTTTCTATCATCCTCAAATAGTACCTGCAAAATTTTCTCAAAAACAACAAGAGAAATAGGGGGAAAAATAACAATGGTTCCTAGATTACAAAGCAAACAAAGATATGTCAAAATAGTGCAATGCAATCAAACCTGATGCTCTATGATTAGAAATCAAATCCTATGCACATGTACCCTCACCAACTAGGTGAGTCCATTCCCCCTCAATGGGTGAATGTCTTCCTCCTTTCTGACCCATGCCTGCCTTTCTGGTGGTGGTTGTTACGGGACTTCATTTGGTGATCCATCCACCGTATCATACTCTACATCCATATAGGCAGCTCCCTATAGAATTGACCATCCTCAAGCTTCTATGACTTCTTCATGAAGTGCCTTGATTTGTTAGTCTTGGGTTTGCCATTCTGATTGGCAGGTACAAATCGTTGTTGATGCCTCTAATGCTAAGGAGCTTGATGCTGTGCGGCCTGATGCCGTGAGGCCTAATGCCATGGAGCTTGATACTGGGGAGCCTGATGCCATGGAGCTTGATACTAGGGAGCTTGATGCTGGGCTAGAGGTTTAGTGCCAAATATAGCTTGTCTTGGCACCTCTTTCTTGACCTTTGATCTCTGAGCTTCGAGAAGGGAGCACTGAGGTTAGATGTGCCCACTTAACCCACAGTGGTGGCATATAAGAGGCCGTCTAATTGTGGGGAGCTTTTGAGTGGCCTTTGTAGTAGCAGGAATATCTCCACCAATGACTTCTTTTTCGTTTATCCATTACAGTGGTTGGAGGCTCGAGGCTGTGGGCTTGACAAAAACAGTCCTAGAAGTAGTGGGGATATTAGAGGGAGAAGCTACATACCCGAGTCCTGTTTTGTCTGTTGGGCTCTTCTGGATTGACAGCATATGGGCAAGCTTCTCATCAGTGACCCTCTCCAACTGTAGTTGTGTCTCCAGTAACTTCTTCTCTAGATCCTGTATTTTGAGTAGCAATGAACTCTTCCCAGTTTGTAAACTGTTCAACTCATGAATGTGCTGCTTGCGAGTCTCCCTTAACTTCTCAAACTCTACATAGAGGATTTTATAAGCCTCTTTGAGTTCTTCCCCGTCTTCATCACTGTGCTCAAAGTAGTAAGAATTCTCCTCGTCTTCATGTGGAGCCACAAGCTAGAAATTGATCTGGAGCAGGAGTTTCTTCTTCTCGAATTCATCACTGAGAGTCACATTGTAGGCCTTCCCTTTTCCCTGCTTGAGATTCCCACAGTCGGCCCGTATATGCCCAAAGCCTGAGCATTCAAAACATCTGGGACCTCTTGGGTCTTTCTTCTCAGCTTCTTTAAGCTCAAATTCTTTAGGAGCCTTTTTCAGTCTTTCGAAGATTTTCTTCTTGAATTTATCATTCTTCATTAATCTCCCGAAATTTTTGGCCAACATTGCCACATCATCATCTTCATTATAAGTGTCATTTTAAATAAGATTCTGGCATTTTTCTTGGAAGCCTTGAGGGCAATAGTCTTGACTTTCTTGACTAGAGGCAGGGAAAGCTCATACGTTTGAAAAGATCTCACCAACTCTTTAATCTTCATCTCTTATAGATCCTTGTTTTCTTCAATGGTAGTTACCTTAATTCTGAAACGCTTAGGCAAAGATCTTATAATTTTTCGGATGAGTTTTACATCCGAGACTATCTTCCCAAGACTTACCATCGAGTTTCTCAAGTCGCTCATTTTAGTGAAACTTTCCGAATGTCTCATCTTCAAGCATCTTAATCTCTTCAAATATAGAAATCAACATTTGGAGTTTGGCAGATTTAACAAGTTTTGTGCCCTCATATGTTGTTTCTAAGATTTGACATGCTTCTTGAGCGATTTCACAATTTGAAATTTTTGCAAATTCATACGGTGAAAGTGCTTAACAAAGAGCATGGAGAGCTTTATTGTTAGCAAGTCGTGCGTTTCTTCCAGGAATCAGTTCGAGAGTTGCATTCCCTGGTTTAGTCCAACTAGATGCAATAATTTGCCAACAATCAATGAATTTTAAAAAGAAACGCATGCGAGCTTTCCAATAGCCATAGTTCATACCATCAAAGGCAGAAACAATATTAAGATTTTTAGACATATCAAAAAAGGAAAACACTCAAGAAATAAATCTAAACAAAGTGTATCAAGTTCTGATACCAATTAAAAAATAGAATGACTTCTAATTTACCGTGTGTGTGTGCACAATGTGTAACAAAATATTGTAAATGTAGAATTTAAGTAACACAAATATTTTGTTAACGAAGTAGAAAGTTAGTTAAGAGTAAAACCATTTCGGGGTAGCCAAACCTAGGAAAACTACTATCAGAAAACAAAGCTAGTACATAGACAGTAACACTCACATACCTGATGCAGCGATTGTTTCTAGTATTCTGATACGTAACCCAACGTGAACGCCTCCCAACCAAGTCTCCTACTTGAAATGGTCTTTTATGGATTCCTTTACCTTAGAGCTCCTACCTAAGATAGACTTCATACCTAAGATAGACTTCAATTGACAAGCACAACAATAGTACACAACGGAAACGGCTTGAGAGCAAGCGAATCGGTACAACAACTCCTAAAATATACTTTCTAAGCTCTAAAGAATTAAATACTGGATTCTGTAAATAATACAGGCCTAGAGGCCTCTATTTATAGGCTACAAAAGAACTAAATGGACTATGATTCGGTTTTCTTTAGGAGGCGTCCGGCGCAAGCTAAGGTCGTCGGGACGGTTAGCTATGCAATTGGCTTTCCAAAAAGCGCTGATTTTCTTTCCTGAATAAGGCTGCATTCGGATGGTTGCACTTAAGCTGCATGCAATTTCCATAATAAGGACTAGAGTCCGGACGGTGTTGCCCTGACGTCTGGATGGTTGCAATTCTTCTTCACGTCTTGCCTTATCAAGGATAACGTCCGGACGGTGTAGACCTGATTTCTGAACAATTGCAGCTGTCTTTCCATATCTGTGTCTGCGAAGGAAATTCTTTTACTTGTTGAACACTAACTGGCATCTAGACGGTATTGCCACGTTGTCCAGATGGATGCACTTGAACACTTGATTCTTCTAAAACTCTGAAGGGTGTCCGGATGTGTTGCTGAGACGTTCGGATGGATGTAAGCTTGAACAATAGACATTGATGGCCGTCCAGACGAATGACTGAGCTGTCCAGATGGAAGCTTGGGATTCGATTTCTTCTGACTTGGAAACTGCACAGAATCTTCTTTGAACTTTGAGAAGCACATTTATGTAATGAAGACTCTGAAATAAACGGTATCCCTGATCAAATAGCAATATTACATAAAAGTGATTTTGTCAATCAGAATGCAGCCAATGACAAGCTAACAAGCCTTAAACTCAAGCTAAAACATGTTTTAGGTCCAAAATAGTTCAAAATAGGCTTTCTGACCGTCTTTCGATCATTCGACCAAGAGGGTTGAATGTTCGGCTTGGACATCGTTTGTTTGTCCATTGAATGTTGAACGTTCGATGTTTGGTCAGGATCCCAAATTTGAAACTAAAAGCCACAAAACTAGTTCTAAGCAAGTCTTAGGGTCTAAATATGATCTTTAACAGAGTCCTAAGCCTCAATAACACCTCCATGCAAAACTTGATATGTTAAACCTCACTAAAACTACTAATCCATCAATAAACTATTATTAAAACTAAAACTAAGTAAGGATGTTACCTCTCTTGAAGATAAAAAAACTAAGAGAACTCATTCTCCTTTCTCTAAAACACTCTTTCACTCTCCCTCAAGGGTTTACAGACAAAATGGGCAGAAATGATATGAAAAGGGTGAGGGTGGGGGTATTTATAGGAGAAGAAATCAAAGTGGATAAGAATCAACTGATCTGGCTTTTGCGAACGTTTGCCAAGCGTATCGCAAACGTTCTTGTAAAATTAGGGTTAGGCGATCTTCTGGCGTATGACCGCGATCGTTCGTGGTACGGTCTGACACACATGCTGAAGGCGTAGGATGTTACTTCCGACACATAGTACAACACGTCAACGATTAATACTTTTGCCATTGGCGATCCCATTTCTACATCATGCATAATTGACTAAATTAATCTCTCTACCATCGATGAATATATGAAACCCAACAACGTCTATTTACGTAAGACTCATAAGAATAGATGTGTGGAAAATGGGCACGAGTAGACACCTTTCGGTTTTAGTAGATGTGCTGAAAATAGGCTTTGGCGACAGAAACTATGATGACCTCAAAAAGGGCTCCAACGACAGCAAATCACCTACTTCAACGTATAGACCACTTGAATTGACTAAATGTATGAATCTTTGGGGGAAACGCAACAAAATCGAACAAGGAAGATTTGGGGGAAACCGAAAGTTGAACATCTATGGAAATCTAAGGGTCACTATGTTTGGGATATTTGGGGAGAAATGATAAATGGGTTAAAATTTGGGTTTGGGTAAAAATTACTTTATATAATTTTTGAAAATTGGTGGCATATGAGGTGTTTAAAATTACGCACGTGTCACTGACGTGTTAGTGAAGCGTGTTAAAATGTGCTGAATAAGCTGTATTATATGGCGTTTGGGATAGGTGTTGCGTTTTAAGGCCATTGATGTGGATTCTCGTTTAAAAAAAAAAAAGAAAAAAAAAAAGACAGAATGTGGACGAAAGGTGCATCTCGGTCTTTAGGTTTACGACATGTACCACCTGTGCATTTTGATATACATGGCTGACGTAAGAATATGTCGTTAGTCATAATATTTTATAAATGTTTATTACAAGTAAATTAATATTCATTGTATTACCAATGAAATAAACTATGTTCTCAATTTCAATTTTTATTGATGTAGCTTACCACCATTGGAAAAAGGGGTAAAGAATCTGGAATACGTGCACGATAATACATGGCTTGACTCTATGGCTCACATTTATTTTTTAATATTAATTGCCTTGGATCTAAAGATTGGAAGTGGCTGACGCAATCATTTATGGATGGTGGTCACGCCCTGTGGCACTGTTAGTTGTGTGGATCACCTGAGGTTGGACTCGGTCCAACAACTACTGGTAGTTGGCCATTATACCTTACTGGGATTCAAACGTAGATTCATTAATAAGACTAGAATTCATAAATAGTTACTAATTATTCTAAAGACTCTTCATATTTTTTTTTTCCCTTTTCAATAAGAATAAATAATCTCTTAAATAAGGTCTTCTTATGGTTTATTTAGACTAATTCTTTTTAAAATTTGAATTATCATGAGTCTTTTCAATTTCAATACTGCTAGAAGTCTCTTAATTACTGCAAAACATTCCATTGAAAGCAGGGACGAAGCCAGAAGTTCTTATGGTGAGGGGCCAAGGGCCAAAAAAACTTTATTGGTAGGGGCTAGTAAGCAATTTTTTTTTGACCTTTTTTTTTTTTTTTTTTTTTTGGAATTGAGGGGGGCTCATGGCCCCTACCGGCCCCCCTTTAGTTCCGTCCCTGACTGAAAGCCTCTTAATTACCATTGAACACTTCTGCATCAGCGAATGAGAGACCATCTTTCACTACATGGCAGATTGATCGCAAAGTAAAGGAGTTATACTACTATTGTAACATGATTCTTTTTTATTTCATGATTAAAATTTTACAAAAAAACAAAATATAAAATGATTTATTTAATAAGATCTTATTTCGGAAAGATGCTTGTTGAATATATTACTTTACTGAAATATTATTTTTGATATATTCAATGCTACCAAAAACTTTCAATTGTAAGAACTCAACCGTAGGTTTAATTTGGTGAAGGGATGATGAAACTTATTGTCAATTTGTGATAAGGTGAAGTCATTTCTAACACATGTTGTGCAGCTAAAGTTGACACAAATTAAGCCCATAATTCAAATGTTACTTTTAGTTTTGATCACCAATAGGTCAAACTGCATGAGGATGCATAAATATTAAGTGGTATTAAAAAATCAGCTCATTCAACAAAAAGAAAAAGAAGAAAGAGAATCGATCAGCTCTATTTAAAATAAATAAATAAAAAGATTGTTTCTTTTCGATATTATAAGCATCTATTTTAGGTAAAATTGCTGGTATTAGTTGACTGTTAGATGATCAATTCAATGAATATGATGACCTCCACGATCAGAGAATACTATAAATTAAATCAGCATCTTCAACCATAAAGATTGAAACCAAACATGTTTATTATTATATAATGAAGATATATATATATATATATGTTTAATTATATATGAACCATTCAGATCAATTGAGTACTGACATGCGAATCATACCGTACGTAATCAAAAAAAACTGCAAGTATATGTCTGTGGGAACTGAGCCCTACACAACCCACTCACATTGGTGGGACTCACCCATTCACATGGGTCCCACCAATGTGAGTGGTTGTACACAAGCTGTAGGCTTACAATTTGAGATAAGAGGGAAAAGACCTCCTATACTCTAAGCCAGAAGGATCTGACAGAATAAGACGGAGCGTGGCCATCACGCACGGCCCAAGGAGAGAAGACTCGTTGGCGTGTGATGACCATGCGTTGGTCACAGGTGACCCACGCGGCTGTAGCTTTCAGTGGCAGGACCAGAGAACGACGGTGAACACGACTGAAGAGCTCATGTCTCTTAGAAGTCGACGGAAATACGAAGATCTGGCTTTAAAAAATATAAATGAAGATGAAAATTTGGCTATGCACACCGCCGACGACATGGACCAGATTAGCCTCTCCCCTACCAAACGTCTTGAAGAAGAGCCTTTTAGCCTGAACAAAAGAAGAGAAAAAAGAAAAATACAAAACACAAGCCACTATAGGCCTGAGAGGATGAGGGGAAAATCAACCACCATCGGATCTACCGGAGAGAACAAAATTTCACAGTCCTAATGACTGGGAGAGACCTAACCTCCATTGGTTCACACTAAGGAGGAACAACAAAAATTTCATAGCTCTAAAAAGACTAGTAGGTAACTACCACTAGGGGAGGGGGGTGTGAAAACACACCTCCCCCGGCGAAAATTTTACAAGGAATAAAAAACTCTCTGTCGGAAGAAAACCAGTGTCATTAAAATTTAAATCGAAAAAATGTCATAGAAAAGATGGGCTTAGCATTAAAAAGAAGAGTGTCATTAAATAGAAATAATGTCACATTTGGCTTGATAAAAGGAAAATACAAGAAAAGACACTTAACTAGTCTTAAAACAAAGTAGCATCATGTTCATGAAAAAGGGTCTTCAAATGATATCCTAATATACATGAGTTTGGAGCAACCGGGTATTGTACCGTTGTTGAAAAATCAAGAAAAAACTCTATTTACCTCTCATATATATATATATATTACAGATTTGCAAATGTTGACATTCAATTATTAAAATTTGTAATGTTGATATCTCTAATTTTTTGTTTTTTTTTTTTTGTTTTTTTTGTTTTTTTGTTTTTTTGTTTTAAATCCCCTTTTAGTTTCACCATTATGTTAGGGTTTTGTGTTAAATCCTAACGTGAATGTTAAAATGACCAAAATACTTTTTTTATTGTTTTATTTTTTTTAAAATTATTTTTTAAAGGATAAATATGTATTTTTATTAATTTTACCGGTTATAAGAGGCATTTTACTTGTTAACCGTTTAAGTTAATGCACATTCTTAATGGTAGGAGAGAAATTAAAAGGGTTTGCAAAATGTTGCAATCAACATTGCAAAAAACCCGTGATACATCGAAGTTCCTCAGAAAAATTCATTAAATCATAAATTAAGTACAAGTTTCAGATGGGGAAATATGTGTAAAGGGTCAGTTTCAGGCCACGAGGAAGAAAAAGAGAGGTAGGTGTACTAGGACTAAAAGTGTACGTCTTATACTCTCTTGGGACTTCAAAGTTCAAATAGTGTCAATTTTGTATGAGCTGGAATTCTGATCAGAAAGAGACCAATCGCATTTCTAGTGGTTTACAAACATTGTGGTCCTGCCCAGGAAACATATAGCCTCTTCATCAATTATTATTCCAACTAGATCAAACATTCGGCCATGAATTGGTTTCCAAATAGTGAAACAAATGCTTAGCATTAGAGTTTGTTTTTCTTAGGGTTGGCAAATCATGTTCGTGTGTTGGATTTGAGTTGTGTCGAAGTATCGATAGAAAGCTATATAGGTCAATTATAACTCGACTTATTTAATTTCGTATTTTGGGTTTGCGGGTTCTATAAAAAATGGCTAGTCCTTATACCTCGTGTCGAGTTCGGATCATATCGAGGTATGTGTATAAGACTATATAAGTTAACCTAATTAAAATGGTCAAACCCCTTAACCTTAACCACTGATTTCGTGTCGAATTTGCGGGTTATGTTAAAAATTGCAAACCCGGCCTACGCATCTTCATTTAATTTGGCATTTTAAGAAAAATCTTGAAGGAGTAAGTTAGTTATAAGATGATATAAGCAAAGAAGCTTTTCTAATCACTAGATATGGACATTTTTGGCCCAAAATGAGGTTTTGTTTATCATATATTCCACCAAAAGATATACATGCATTTGGTAGGCCATATGAAGCTTTTTTTCATCGTCACTATACAATGTGTGGACCCAAAATCGTGTTTCAATAGGAGCCAAGTATAAGTATATACTATTACATCACCAATAATCCAAAGATAATAAGTTGATAATATTTGAATATTTAAATTATTTAATTCCCATTTCTAATATATATATTTTATGAATAGGTCATTACATTAAACAATAATGTTCAATGCACAACAAACAGCTTCACGCTCCTAACCACACCACTCATTCAACAACTTTACAATTCAAAAAAAAAAAAATAATAGTAATAATTAAAAAATTACATCACACTACTCATTAATGTAAGCATAAACAATACAATTATTATGCTAACAAAATACGAAGCGAAAAGTAAAATAAAAAATTTATGGTTACCTCCGGCCATCTTTGCTCAAGCGTTTTAAATAACTTTTGAAACTAAAATAACAAGAGGTATATATCTTCTGACTTATGCTTACTGAATGCCGTACTGATGAAATATACACACTCTTTATTCATAGGCTAAGTCAAGAACGATCAAAATGATATGCACCGTAATTGTTCCTCCCATCAAAAGAATAATTAATTAATTAAATTGATTTGATATCATCTTGCAAATTAATGTTATTGACAATTAATTTGATTTGATTTTATTGGGTAATTTAATACAATTAAATTACCAAACCGTGTATCATATATATATATATATATATATATATATGAGAAAGGAAGATAAAATCTGACAATCAAAATAGATAGCTAGGATAATTTCCTTCACACAACAAAACAAAGAACCCTATTCAACACAAAATTCTTAAAACCCTTTTTAGAAGACAATCTATTTTTTACATCCCATATATAAAATGGCCTTCATTATGCTTCCTTCAGCTTCAATATTATTGTCCTTAATCCCTTTTCTTTTAGCTTCTTCAATCCCCAATCCATAATTTTTCCCCACTCAGTTTTGAAGAGCACCCCATATATGCACATACATTTTCTTATTACTTCCCTAGCCTCCACTGTATTTTAGTAAATCCACATTCAAAATAGAGGTGATATGATATATATCTACTCTCAAATCTCAATATAATTAGGATCTCATGTATATCCTCATTTCAGCATCCTAACTTGAGCACCAAGTCTTCTATTCTTTATTGCCAACCAAAGTGTGTATATATATATATATATATATATATATATTGGGATTGTGGATGAGAACCAAACAATATTCCACCATATAACTACTGGTAATTTAATTTAATTAAACATATATACTTTTTATTTAGGTTTATCAAAATCACCAATTAATATGAATAGAAAGAGGAAAACTACCCTGTATTGACACTAAATCTTCTGATCTTGAAACAACTTTCACTATGATGCCACCAATTAATCATGCCAAAAAGAAATGTTTTCCCCATTTCCTACTTCATAATGCAATAATAATAATAATAATAATAATAAAAAATGCGTCGTATACACTGTGGCACCTTTAATTTTCGTCTTTATATTTTATTTTATTTTTTACTACCTATTCCGTCGTGCGTGTATCACGTCCATGTATAAACATGTCGTTGACAAAATTAGCACCATCATATATATATATATATATATATATATATATATATATATATATATATATATATATATATATATATATATATATATATATTTTGTCAATAATATTATTTACGCTCTGGATGTACTAATAATGTATCCCGTGAGTCATGCCTAATAAATAATTATCGTAATATTAGGTATTAGCGCCAAGAGTTTGACTGAGGTTTATATTTATAATTAATTCAGTAATATTATCATGGTACATATTCATTTGATGTTGAACCATGCATGCATCACTACCAAAAAAAAAAAAAAAACGTGATTATAGTGCTGTTTACTGTTTAAACAACACTAAATTTAAATTATTTCTATTTATTTACAACAATTTCCTCATCTCCTTAGCAAAATTGAATTACTTTCCTTAATTATGGCTCCGTTATCAGAACTGGCGAAACCTTTTCTGATATGCTTGGTATATAACTTTCCACAGCCTTATTAATCCACTTCTGAGTTCTGCATTTTTTTTTTATTTGTTTATAGGATTTTCCCCCAAGCTTTTTCTGTAATTTTTTCACAGATTCCTTCACAGAGGACTCCAGTGCAGGAACGCAGAGCCTCTGAGGAGGAGGATCCTATTTTTTTTTAATTGAAGTTAGAATCGTTTAGGGGTTTAAGCAACATTAACTGTTTAGTATCTTTTGAACAAAAACGACTCTAATTAGCATCGCTTGAACAATAAAGCGACTCTAATATGAAGTCTCAACTATATGTTTAGCAACGCTTCAAAAGTGAAACAATTCGAGCGACACTGAATGAATAACGTCATTTTTATTGCTAAAAAACGACACCATTCAATCAACACTATTTTTTTTTTTTTTTTAATTTTTTAATTTTTTTTTTGTTATAGTGCATGGGTGGGGTTTCCATACATGCTAAATTGCAAGTGTGATTAATAATTAAGAAATATGTCAAATAAGTTGTTAGGCCATAACTAACTTTGGAAAGACCATGTGGAAGTGAAGACAAATAATCCAGGTAGATTTATAACAGGTTTAACACGTGTCTGTGCGACAAATTAAACAAAATCTTTTAAATTTGTTTATTTATTTAATTCTCTTTTCTTTTATGTTAGCTATTTTTGTGTTTCTAGAAACAACAAGGGATCCGAAGTGTAATTTTATTTTATTAGTAGGTAGGTGGTTTAGATGGATGTAATTAGAGTTTCTTTTATCATGTGCATGTGGAAGAAAGGTTGTGCCCTTATCATTGATTCACATGTTATAATTAATATTATTGTTAATTATGGATTCGGTTTGGATTAGTTTAGTTTTAGATTGGTTCTGTTATTAAACGAATAGAGTTTGATCGAACATATATTTAGGTTCGTTTATTGAACGAGCCGAACTCGTATAAATTTAGCTCGATTTGTATAAGCTTGTATAGTTTCATTTTTATTATTTTATAATATGATTTTAATTTTGTAACAAGAACATGCTAAGTATTTTAAAAGATAAAAAAGAATTTTCTTCGTAATGTATTAGATATATCTTGAATTATCATATAATTGGATCAGCCTCTATTAAAAAAGAAAAAAAAAAATTTAAGGGTTGATGGGTACTGCCACATCAGCCTAGTGAGATGAGAATTGGATGAGAGTTGAGTATTTAGAATTACTCTATAGGCATATGTGTTTTTTTTTTTTTTTTTGAATTATATCTTTGATCTTTATTCAACCCCAATCGGAAAAGCTAGAACGAAACCTCTAGAAATGAATAAGAGCCTAACACTCTATTAAACAAGAGCATATTGCTCTAAAATTACAACATCACGGATGCCCTCAGGAATTTCTTCAATCTATACTCTATCCATATTTTGTTTTACTGCTGCCTTAACAAGACCATGGGCCGTGTAATTTGCCACTAACTCTTTGGATATGGCTAATTTGCCGACTCCGCCGAATAGAGAGAACCACTTTTATATCGGTCACAAATTGTCTATATTTACACTGATTTGTGTGTATTTATGTGTATATGAGTGAGTTTATTTGTGTGTAATGAATGTATATACATATATAAACTTAAGATTAGATTATTTAAGATTTGAGTTAATTTATCTAATTATTCAAATAATAAATCTCAACAATAATTAAATAATTAATATAAATTTAAATAAAAAAGAAATCAAACAATTATGACATTTACTTTGTACATAAAACAAAAATTAATTAATTAAGTAATTAATTGAAGAGTAGGCAAGCACCCTCCTCTGGCTACCTAACTATTTCTCGTTCACATTATCATTGTTGTCAAGTGATGCCACCCAATAAATGTGATGTAACTGAAGATTAATTGATTATATTTTGACAAGGAAAAAGTTGTCATTTTACTCACTTCTCAATGCATGTAGCCATTAGGGCGGGCCAATTCATACATTAGTTGGATTATATATCATATGTTTATTTATTGCAAAAAAAAAAAATATAAAATTAGTCCATGTGATTTTTACCCGATTATATCATTTTGAAAAATATTTAATGTACGTAAACCAGTTCATTTTCGTGTGGAGGTGCTTATCACCTTTGCTACGTGCTTCACGTGTTAGTCACTTAAAACACTTCACATTTAGTTATTAAGAAAATTTATAAAATTATTGGTTAGGTTCCTAATCCTTAGTATAAGATTCACTAGTGGAGAAAGTTAAGAGGGGAATGAATATTCAAAGATTTAATGAGTATTAAATAAAGACAACCAAACACACCATAGCATCGATGTGTCGTCCATGGAGGTTTGAGACTTTGAACACGTACGTACACTTTGTTCGAATATGCCATAAGCATATAAGACTTGCGATCATGCATGTGGGGCTGATGATTTCACATCCATGTCAGACATGTGTGACAGCTTCGACTAAGATATCAACTTAGATTAAAAGGAAAAAAGCAGAATTAAGTGTTTAATATTAATTAATTAGGATCTTTTCTTTTCTTTCTTTTTGGGCATGTAGTCTGCAGGATCCAATCTTAATTTCATTATATATATACTTTCACTTGCGATTCTGATGAGACTCGTCTAAATTCCTACGTAATCGGTAGTTAGTTAATATCTTTAGAAACATGGTAGGGGCGATTAAACGTGTCAACATGTGTTTAGAGCGATTAATTTTATCTTATTTTTTTTCGCAATTGACGTGACTCTAATTACATTCCAACATTTGTTAGTATGTTGTAAAAACCGTTGTATTTGTATCGTTACTTATATTTAGGGTTAGTAATTTTTGACATGATTGTCGAATCTAATACGAAATTAGCAAGTTAGGATTAAGGGGTCTGACTCGATTAATTAAATAAGTCAAGTTAGGATGAATCTATACACACATGTTTTTACATGACCTGAACCTAACATGCGACATAAGGACCGACAATTTTTTATACGACCTATAAATTTAACACGAAATTAATGGGTTAGGGTTGAAGGGTCTAATTCGTTTAATTACATTTGATGGATTAGGGTTTGTCTATATAGTCTTATACTCATGTTTTCATACTACTCGAACCAAAAATGCAAGCAAACTTGCCAATTTGGACTTAAGTCCTTTTTGGGTTTTGGGCCCAAGCCTTTTATTTTTGGGTCAATAAATTTCTTTGGGCCTTAATTTAAAGGATAAAAGTGGCGATCGTGATTGGTTGACAAAAGATTTACGAAATTGATCCCAACTTATTGGGATTAGGTCTTAACTGAGTTGTGTCAAGACATTTTTGCTCTCTAACACTTCATGGTGTGGCTTAGCAAGATCTAACTCCACTGGGCTTGCAAGGCTATAAGCCCATTAGTTTTCAATGGACTAGGCAGAGCCCTTATAGGGCCATTTATATACCAATGTAGTGTATTTTTATTTTTATTTTTTTGAAGTTTCTCTTTTTATGACTAAGGGTCCGTTTGGGTTTGCGATTTCAAAAAGTGCGATTTAAAATCACGATTTTAAAATGTGTGATTTGGAAAAAGTGATTTTTAAAAACACAGTTAAGCGTTTGGCAAAATCGCAGTTTAACATTTAAAATCGCAAATTAGCCTTTAAAATTCTGCGTTTTCAAAAAAGCACCATTTTACCTGCGATTTGAAAACGCAGATTTTCTGCGTTTTCAAATCGCAATTTTTAAAAACGCAGTTCCTAAACGATTTATGTTCTGCGATTTGCTTTAAAATCGTACTTATTGTCTATGAAATCGCAATCCCAAACGCACCCTAAAGCGAAACAAAGGAAATATTAAATCTTCAGTAAAATAGGACCAGTATCTATTATTTGCAACAACCTACTTGAAAATCACATTAGGTTTATTCACAAGGCCTAACCCTCGGCTAATCAAAATTATCATACAAATTCTCCAAAATAAATAAAAAATTAATATTTAAAATTCAATTTTCGTCATAGAGTCAACTTAAAGAGAGTAATGTTGGGATCTAGTGCATATACCCAGAGGAATAATCTCAGGATTAACATAATTCCAAAAAAACAAGGCTAATGGCGCGTTTGACAAACGAATTTTTAAAAATAAATATGATTCTAATTTTGTTTTTTTCAAAAACAAATCATATTTTATTCAATTTTTTCAAATATAAATAATATTTTATTCATTTTTTTTTTTTTTTAAAACTCAAACCTCGAGATTCTCACATCAAATAAGAATTGAATTTTGTTTTCAAAAATCAAACACCTAAAAAGTCAAACATAGTAAATCATGCATGAAAAAATTGCACAAGAGGAGTGCACTTACAAGGTAATTTAGCCACTAATTGGCTTTTACGGCTACTTGATTTATCTACACTTCTTCCATGCTAGTAAATCACAGCTGCTATAGAGACCGTAGAACCTTTAAATCTTTTCCTCAATGACCGAAGATGACCGAAAGAATGGGCTCTTAAACTGTTTCTCAATTCTTTAGAAAACTATAATCATATTATGTGTTAACTCTTAACATAGCTAATATTACTCTTATGTATATGTGTCAACTCTTAACATAGTACTATTTTGTATCTGTGAGTCCATAGACTCTTGAGAATTAATTCTATCAATTGTATGAGTTATGTTTATGCATCTTAGGGACATCTTATGTAACGCCCCAAACCGTTAGGGCTAAGTAAGGGTGAGCGATAAATGCTCAATAAGGTAATCCGCAATCACAAAACGGTTAATTTAAATTCATTTACTTAAAACTGTGCTTGTAAAACTCGTACTCTTCAAATCTCGGAAAAATAGAAAATACAAGTCCATCATTTTACATAAATCACATAAATATTTGCTTATAAATAAATTTCCTCTTTTAATGGGGGATTTAGGCTAGCGATAAGAGCATTGCATGACATTTACCCTAATAAGTGCACTAACATAAGAATTTAAGTTTTACTTTGGGTTTTAATTATTCTACCAAACATAAATGTTATTTAGAGATATTTGTTTCCGCATTTATTGAAGTTCTGAATTTAAAACTATTTTCTAGTATTTTAATAATTCAGCATATTAGCTAGATTATCTCGCAGACCTTATGATTCTTTGCGACTTTGTATAAGAAAATGGACGAACCTAACCCTAACAGTTTGGGGGCGTTACATCTTACTTATAGACTTAGGTTCCTTAGAGAGTTGGATAACCCAATCTCCTACTCCAAGTAGGAGATGGCCATGGGGAGAATAACCACAATGTTATACAGCTAAGGGGAGGAATAAAACTTCATCCCTTTTAAGTACCTAGGGATAGGGAAAACCTAAGCCCATGTTTTCTCTTAGAAAAATGCATGGGCTAGGGTTTTATCCCTAGCCTAAATTTTCTCACCAACACGCCACATAGGATTTCAATTCCCAGCCCATGTTTTATCAATAAAGCAAGTCCAAATTGTTAGTGTTAAATATATTAGAAAAATAAATGAAAGAGAAAAGAGAGAGCATAAGCGTAAAGACTAAAGAGGTGTATGAGCCACATCTTTATTATTGAAGTATATGATGATAACATTATAGAAGCCTCAATTTATAGAGAGGTTATGTGTGATAAGCAAGAAACCCTAACCTTAATAAGGTAGGAAATAAACACAAACTTAAGGTGTAAGCTTGAGCTTGGGAAAAAAGAAAGGAAATTGATCTTGTAAGATCGCCGGAGACGGTGGAATTGGCCATTGTGAGCCTCTTCGAACTTGCTAGGCTAAATTGGTAGGCCCAAGTGCATGGTTGCCCCAGTTGGCATGTTTGGCTGAGTTAGGTTGAAGGATTGGGCTGTGTTTGGCCTATTTTGGCTGGCTTGGACAACTGGGCCAAGGAGCCGAGTCTAACTCGATGGAATGGGTTGACGGGATAGCCTATTCGGTAGATCTTTATGGACCGATTTGATAATGGACCAGGCTGTCTTCTCCGGCTGAGCTTGGGTGGAAACTTGAAACCATGTTGAACTAGTTAAACCAGACTGAAAAATGCTTGAAGCGAATGTAGCCAAACTGAAAGAGGCCTAAATCGGATGGAACCAAACTGAAAGAGGCATGAATCGGTTGTAATTGGAATGAAAAAGGTCTGAAATAGATGGAATCGAATTGAAAGGGGCCTAAATTGAACTGAAACGTGCCTGCACTGGATTGATAATAACTTGAACTGGTCTGAACTGACCTGATAAGGACTGAACTGGACTGAATAAGGCCTGAACCAGACTAGAATGACCTGAATCGGCTGAGAAGAGGCCTGAACCGGACTGGAAAGCACAGAACTGGCTGAGAGCTTTTGGAGCCGGTTCAGAAAATGTATGAAATCGGGTGAACCGGTTCAGTTGGACTCGAAAATGCATGAAACCGGGTGAACTGGTTCGGTTTGACCTGAATCCCGCTGTAGTGGGTCACTAACCGGAATGACCAGGTTGGCGAGCGTGGGATGCGTGCAGCGCGTGGAAACACACAACCAAATTTCTTATTGATGACCAAGGGAAAATTACCCAAACTTTTAACCAATCTTTTACGTTATGGAACACAAAAGACTAATTTTTGTTGAGTTGGAGTAATGCCTCTCACCAATCATATTCTTGCTACTGTGTATGGTATGAATACATGTCGTTAGGTATGGGAATTTCTGAAAAATCGCTTTGCTTCTGAGAATCATTCCCGGATTGCTCTTCTTAAGAGGCAACTCCAGAACATTCAATAAAGATCAGATTCTTGAGTGGAGTATATTTAGTTAGCAAAATCATTTGCTGATCAACTGGCAGTAGTTGGTAAGACAGCAAAGGATGATGATCTTATTTTTTTCATTGTTGGTGGTCTTCATGATTCTTTTACTCCATTTATTACCTCATTTTCGTTTGCTACTCATGCTAAATCTCTGACTTTTGAAGAGTTTCAAGCCGAGTTGTTGAACTTTGAAACTCTAATTGCTGCACGTCATCCCTCTGTTCAGCCTGAGTCCAACACGTTTGCTCTTTTTTCTACAAAGACCACACAGTCTGGTCCACATCGCAATACTGGGTCATACCACAACGTATCAAACGCAACGCAACTTCAAATCGCAACACACCTACTACTGGGTCATACTACAACTCCAAGTTTCAGTTCAAATCAAGATTTCCAAATCATATTTTCAACAATCGCCAGCCATTTACTATTCCACGTTACAGAAGACATATCACCAATTTGCTGGTACATCTATTATTGCTCCCAACTATCCATCTTATAGACCCTATTGTCAAATATTATGTGGCAAATTCAGTCACTAGGCTCCAGATTGCTTTCATAGGATGGATTACTCCTATCAAGGGAGACATCCTCCTACTCAGTTAGCGGTTATGGTTGCTCACACACAAGTGGAACCTGATGATCAAACTTGGTTTGCAGATTCTAATCCAAATAGCCATCTCACGGTAGAGTTAAGAGAAGAAAGGAAAAGGAAGGGGTTGCTGCTGCGTGACAGAACTGGGAGAGAAAGGGAGGAAGAAGGGAGAAGAAAAGAAGAAGAGGGGGAGAGAAGTGGTTCGTGCGGTCCAAAAAGGGAGAAAAGAGATAGAGAGAAGGAAAAGGAAGAGAAGAGATGAGGTGGAACATTTAGTTCGATGTCAGTGACAGGGAGAAGTTGGTGTAATCTTCTCTTAGTCATTCAGGTGGTGACACGAAGGAGGATAACATTTTATTTTTATTTAAATGCTCACACTTCTACTTATTATACTAACATCCCACAATATTAAAATTCTATCTTTTAATAACTAATATATATAACTTTATATTTAATCTAATTATATTTTATCAATACAATTAATTATTTAATTATTTCATTATAACCCATTATTATTATTACTATAATTCTCTTATTTCATTTTAGACTTATTTTATTACAATAATAAATATTATCACTTAAAATATAATTATTAATATTATTTATTTATAAATATAATTTATTAATTGCTAATTGTCATATTTATTTTTTTTGGTCTTTATATATAGTGTTTTCACAATAAAGCTATTTGTTGTTCCAAACTAATGTGTCAACTTATCATTAGAGGGTACAAAAAAACTTAATTTATGTCTAGAACTTTATAAAAGTTATTTTCCAATACAAATTAGCCCCCTAATTTGAACAAATAACTCTATTAACGCTTGTTTGAGAATCTTGAAGTCTATTTTAACGGATGGAGCCGCGTAGCGCTTAATAGAAAGGCTATTTTAATTTACTGTTCAATTTGGTTCCGCTTGATTAACCAAGTATAAAATCGATTTTAAATGACGTGAAAATGTATACATTCTACAAAATTTATAAAATCTAATATGTATGTACCATGAAATGACCTGAGAAGAGGCCACCTAATTTTGAAAAATTCTTACTCTTTGTACAGTTACAAATCCGGCCGGGAACAAACGAGCTTCGTATATGCCGATGACTCTTCTCCTTTTCCTTTCTGTGGTCTAGTACTCTCGGCGCCAGCGGTCAGTCAATCAAAGTAGGTACGAGTGCATGTTCCTCCTCTTTTCCCCGCTCGGTAGATGCAAAAGCTATTAAAGAACACGGAAGACTCTTCTTCTTTGGAAATTGGAAATATTAACTTTGACGCTTACTTTTCATACATCGAAGTCAAGAACAGACTTTCTTCTACATTTACTCGTGACAAATTATTGTCATCCACAAGATTGCTTCCTCCATTTTTAACTGATAAGGTTATCTTTCAGTCTCCCACAAGAGAAAAGAAAAGCTAGCAACTGCTACCAATTTCCCATGGAAAAGCTTCATCTCCCCACGGTTCTCTTGCCTTTCTTTCTTCTCCATTTCCTTTCTCTTTTGCTTCTCTCATCAGCTACTTACACTCTACCAACTGAGTATTTCATCAATTGTGGGTCAAAGTCCAACATTACCGTCGGCGGCCGGAACTTCGTTGGTGACTTGAATTCTGGCTCCTTCTCTGTCGGAAAAAGCTCTGATGTCAGTGACACCAACTCAGCAACTGATACGTCTCTCTATCAAACAGCAAGAATTTTCAAACACCAATCTTCATTTGAGTTTGATATCATCAATCATGGCATTTATTATGTTCGTCTCCATTTCTTTCCATTGATGTCCGGAAAGACTAATCTGACTAAGGCCCAATTCGATGTTTCAACTTATAATTTTTCGCTGTTGTCAAACTTTGGTATTAAAGAGAATAGTACTTCACCTGTGATTGAGGAGTTCTTACTCACTATCAACGGAAGCAAGTTCAGCATCCACTTTACTCCTCACAGAAAATCTTTTGCTTTCGTGAGCGCCATAGAAGTCTTTCTAATCCCAGATAAATACTTCGTCATGGATGATTTTCCTCTAGTTACTTCTATTGGGAGCAATGAAACTTACATTGGCGTAAGATCTCAGGTTTTACGTACAATTCACAGGGTCAATGTTGGAGGTCCACAGACCAATGACACACTGTGGAGAACTTGGATACCGGATGATGATTATCTACTTTCCCGAAGATCTGCAAAAAACTGCCCCTCTTATAGCGGTACGCTTATTTATAATGTTCTTGGTCTTGGTGTAACTGACTATAGTGCCACAGATGTTGTATACAGAACTTGCAAAGAATTAAATTCAAATTCGTCCAACATAACTTGGCGTTTTGATTTAAACAAGAACGCGAGACACCTGGTGAGGCTGCACTTCTGTGATATTGTTAGCACATGGGATGATATTGCCAGGTTCAATCTCTATATTTATAGCAACTTCAATCAAATGATCTATCCTGACAATGTAAAAGGTACTGCGCAGTTGGCAGCTGCATTTTACTATGATTTTGTGGTTGATTCAGATGATTCGGGAGTTATGAATATTAGTGTAGGGCCTAGGCAGGATTCGACAAATAAAAATGCCTATCTTAATGGGCTGGAGATTATGGAGTTTACAAAGGAATCAGATGTTGTTCCTATTCACGGCAAGCCAAAGAAACGTGTTGTTGTTATAGTTGCAACCGCTTGTGGCGCGGTCTTTGTCTTCATTTTGGTAGTGCTCTTTTTTTGGGGTTCATTGCGAGTGCTTCACGGAAAAGGAAGTCCTTACCGTAAAAGAACAGCGAATGTCTTCCCTGTTCATAATGTTAACCTAAATTTGAAGATGCATCTTCTTGAAATACAGGTTGCAACTCATAACTTTGACACCAAACTCTTAATAGGTGAGGGTGGGTTTGGAAAAGTTTACAAGGGAACTCTTCCGGATGGTACGAAAGTGGCTGTGAAACGAAGTGATCCGAAACATGGGCAAGGCCTTCCGGAATTCGTAACAGAAATCTTGATCTTATCCAAAATTCGCCATCGCCATCTTGTTTCCTTGAAAGGGTATTGCGAAGAAGGGTCTGAGATGATACTAGTGTATGAATTTATAGAAAAGGGCACTCTGAGAGATCTTCTCTACGATTTGAAGGAGAAGCCTGAGAGGTCATCTAAAAGGTCCAAATTGTCTTGGAAGCAACGGCTTGAAATTTGTATTGGTTCAGCAAAGGGCCTTCATTACCTTCACACCTCTTCACCTGGGGGAATCATTCACCGTGATGTTAAGTCAACAAATATCTTGCTGAATGAACAGTACGTGGCTAAAGTTGCTGACTTTGGTCTTTCAAGATCAGGGCCTATCGATCCAAACCATCTCATGATCAGTACTGTTGGCATAAAGGGTAGCTTTGGTTATATGGATCCTGAATATTTTAGAACCTTTGAGTTCACAGACAAATCTGATGTCTACTCCTTTGGTGTTGTACTTCTTGAGGTGCTTTGTGCCAGACCAGCTATAATTGACTCCCCCAAGAGGGAGGAGGTGAACCTGGCCGAATGGGGGATGTTTTGGCAAAAGAAAGGGCAACTTGAAAGAATTATCGATCCGTTGTTAGTGGGAGAAATTAACCCTGATTCATTGAGAAAATATGGTGAAATAGCTGAGAAGTGTTTGAAGGATGATGGAGTTGACCGGCCTTCCATGCTTGATGTGCAGTGGGACTTGGAATATGCACTGCAGCTTCAACAAACTGCATTGCACAGTGAAGACACTGCAACAAATGCTTATTTAGAATTGCCTTTGCCTTCTGATAGCGTCCCATATTGGGAAGATGATCATGTGCCCAATAACAGGGGATGATGGTTCGGAGGCAAGAGATAGTGAAGTGTTCTCTCAGATGAGGATTGATGGTGCCAGATAGTCTCAACTGCGAGATTTGCTGTTAAGATTACTGTTATTTTTTACTTTAGGTTATTGATGCAGGACGAGACAAGTTGTAATTAAATTATTAGTTTTTGTTTGTATATAATTCAATAATAGATTTGGCTCACATTTATTCATTTAAGTTTAAGTTATTTATCATTTTAAAAGTGGGCTACGCCCTTGACCCAAAGTCAATCACATTAAGGTTAGGATTAGAGTGTCTATTTAAGCATAATGTTCTCTAGTAATAAGAGAGATTATGATGAAATAAAAAAATATGTTGTTTCTTCAAGGTGTTATGTTTATGTTTTTTTGGTGATGAGACTCTATCAAAGCTAGTGAGACTCTCATTTGTTTAGGGATTGTTAATTTGATGAGACTCCAAATTAACAAATATTTTATTTTATAATTTTCTATTTATTTTAATTTCTGTTGCATCAATTATTTTTTGAATTGTTTTAATTCGAGGAAAGAATGGGGTAAGTATACATTGCTCGAACTCACTCCTAGATTATTCAATTCTACTTGTTGAGATGACTCATTAAATCTTACTAACAATTTTTTTTAGATATTATAGCAAATCAGGGTCCTTCTAGCACACCACGTTGGAGGATTGCTAAATTGTTGTTTTTGGAGACTTTTTTTTTTCCTATGAATTTTAGAAGAGTAATGCTACACATCATCCTCTTGTCCTCATTTTATCCTCTCAAAATTGATGTGGCTCTTAAAATCACCATTGGATCAAAATTCAATAATGATCTATTATAAATTTAACGGTGATTTTAAAAGTCACATCAAATTTGGGAGGATAAAAGGAGGATAAGGGGATGATGTGTAACATTATTCATTTTAGAATTAAGTTGTTGAAGTTGTCATTATGGTCATTTCTTAGAAATAAAAAAAAAAAAGAGGGAAAAGGAGAGTAGGCTAGGGGTGGTGAGAAAATAGGCTAGGGTTGTTTTGTCTCGTCTCCTTTTACGTCCAAAGGTTGAGATGTTGAGGTGGAATTAGAAAAAAAAAATAATAAAAAAAAAATGGAGGCCATTCTAGCTACCATGGCATGTAGGGTATAACCTTTCTACAGAGTTTTTGAATTTTGCATAACCTCTCTCATGATAATAACGTGTTTAGGTGGCAAATCTAATGGTTGGAAAGTGATTCGAACTCTTGATGATGTGTATATGCATAAGAACATAATTTTTTTATTTTTTTTGTAGAATTAATACATGCAATGTTATATGGCTGATTATGAATAGTTAATGTAGTATGTTTTCAAACTTTTAATTTTCTTCTATAGTTTTGGAGAGTAATTGTAAATTGTTAGATCCTAATTATCTTATATTAAATTTAAATCTAGTCGCTCAATAAAATTTTTTGAAATAAAATCTTGGAGAACTGTACAATATCAACATGGCCGATGGCTATGCAGTGATTCCTAGGATTTTTTATGCAACTTTTTTCGTTTATAAAAATGCTAAAAAAAAAAAATGAAAATTCTTATTCTGGTTCCACGAAGATTCAAATATGTGATCTTTCCAACAAAGTACAATAAAATTATTATAATGACACTTGTCCTTAATTTAGAACGACACTTATTCATTAAAAAAAAAAATTAAAGGACACTTGTTGGCATCTCGAGGGATTCAACTATTATATATATATATATAAAATATTTTTGTGTTTGCTAATGCATCTGTACTAAGTAGCCGCCAAGTTTGGACAAATAGCTCTATCGGTACTTTTGTTTGAGAATCTTGAAGTGTAGCATAGAGCAGAGCTACAAGGAGCCGTAAGCGCTTGCTGCGAATTGCAAAGTTAGTAAAAATATTTGGTTCATTGTACATCAACAAGCATTTTGCTGTTGAGAAATAGTTTCTGGTCTGTATGGCACGTTTTTGTTTTTATTTTTATTATTATGTTCTTCACGCTTTCACGATTACTGTAAAACAATTAAAATTAAGAGACCCTTTCAAGGGTCTCGCTTCGATGTCTAAATTAGCTTTTGAGAGAAAATTATGCTTTATGCATAAAATATTTAGTCTGTCATTTATACATGGGGTATGAGCTTATTTATAGACAAAAATGTAGAGTCAAATTTAAATTAAGTTTTTTACTTCCACTTAAACTATGAGTGCCTTGAATTTGTTGATCAGATTTTTTAAAGAGTCTTTATTAGATTCGAACTGAGACTACTATTCCAATTCATCTTGAATTATTCTCAACAGAGTCTGATAAAACAATACTGAAAACTTCCAAGCAGAAATACTTTCATTGACTATGAAGGCTTGAACTCAATCGGAATAGATCCTCGTAGAAAGGCTATTTTACAGTTCAAATTTGGTTCAGTTTGATTAACTAAGTACATACTATCACATCATTTAAAATCGATTTCAAATGATGTGAAAAATATATATATACTAGTAAATTTATAAAATCCAATATGTATGTACGTACCATGAAACGACCTGAGAAAGAGGCCACCTAATTTTGAACAATTCCTACTCTTTGGACAGTTACAAACCCGTGAACAAATCCTACTCTTCTCCTTCTCCTTTCACTCGCCGGTCAGTCAATCAAAGTAGGGCCGGGTGCACCTTCCTCCTCGTTTCCCTTCTCAGTAGATGCAAAAGATATTAAAGACCGGTTAGTCAATCAAAGTAGGGCCGGGTGCACCTTCCTCCTCGTTTCCCTGCTCAGTAGATACAAAAGATATTAAAGAGCATGGAAGAATATATATATATATATATATACTTTGGGTGCACCTTCCTCCTCGTTTCCCTGCGCAGTAGATGCAAAAGATATTAAAGAGCATGGAAGAATATATATATATATATATATATATATATATATATATATATATATATATATATATATATATATATATATATATATTCTTCCATGCTCTTTAATATCTTTTGTTATATATATATCAAATGGGGGTGGAAGGAGAGCGTGTGTGGGTGAAGATGAAAATAATGAAATATTGGAAGTAGTAAATATGACGTAGGGAATAGGGTAATCAGGCAGTAGAACCAGTCTTGCAGGAATGCAAATGATAAAATTAAAACAAGATTAATAAACACGAGTTTTTATTTCAAAACTTGAAAATACTTACAGAAATTAACAGGAAAGATTACAAGTAGGAGAGCACACAAAAGCAGGAGATAGATAGGCAGAAGAGCAAGATCAGGGAAGGTTTTTCTCTGTCTAAAAGATTTTGCCTTACCTCGAAGGTTTGGTTCTTATTATAGGCCAATTACAAGGGGTAAAAAAGTAAATTACAAACAGAATAACACTGTGGATCAGCATGTGAGGATACGGTGGCAGGTAGAAGTGCTGTCAACTGTAGCCATGCGCTGTGGTCCAGGTTTAACAAAGCTGTCGGCCTGCTTACAATAATTCTGCATCAGGGCAAATGACTTTTCGGTGGGGCTGTAGAGCCAATAATGTTGTTTAACGTGTGAGTCAATAGTAGGACCCGTGACTTTGTTTACTCTTGTTCTGCTGAGACATTGAGAGGGAGTAATTATTTTATGGTTTTTCTCATACTCTGTTTTACCCTTTACACTTGCTGAGACATTGAGGGAGAGTATTTTTTTGATTTGAATCGGGATTGTATTTTTAACTAGTCAAGCGATTTTTGTCTCAGAATGGCCAAATGAAGAGTTTGTTAGTTTGAGATTGACTGCATTCTGTTAGACAAAATCATTTCTATGTAATGATACTTATTATATAGGGATGCTATTTTGTTCAGAGTTTACACTTCAGTTATTAGCTTTAAGAAGACTCTGTGCAGAATTCAAAACAGTTAGTTCAGCTCCCTTGCATCCGTTCGGACGACATGGTATTCCGTCTAGACGCTCAGCTGTCAAGCATCATCCATTCGGACAATGAGAACTTTCCCTCTGGACCTCCCATTTGTGTCCAGAAGCTTCGAACTGTTCCAGGTTGCATCCATCCGAACGTCTCAGCAACACGTCCAGACGTCTTCAATGTTCGACAAGTAAAATGATTTATTTCCAAAACACATATATGGGAGGACAGTTGCAACTGTCCGGACGATGTAGTGTTCCCGTCCGGATGCTATCCTTGATAAGGCAAGTCGTGCAAAAGACGTCCAACCGTCCCGGACGTCAGACGCCTCTGTCCGGACGCTTAGGCCTTTATATGGAAATAGCGTGCAGCAGAAGTGCAACCGTTTGGAAGCTAGGGCAATACCGTCCGGATGCAGCCTTATTCAAGAAAGAATATCAGAGAATTTGGAAAGCCGGTTGCACAATTGTCCGTCCGGACGCCGCCTAGAGAAAACCAAATTAGATGCGATTTAGGTCTTCTATAGCCTATAAATAGAGGCCTCTAGACATATAATTTGTAAGAATTCAGTAGTGAATTCCATAGTGCTTAGAGAAAATATTTTAGGAGTTATTGTGCTAATCTGCCTACTCTTTAACTGTTGCCAAGTGCCATTACTATGTTCGTGTAAAGTCTATCTTAGGGAGAAGCCCTAAGATAAAGAATTCTATTTAAGACCTTTTCAAGTAGGTGACTTGGTTGGGAGGCGTTTGTGTTGGGTTACATGTCAGAGTTCAAGATACGAGCACTGCATAATGTTATGTGAGTGCTACTGCTTTTTAACTAACTTTGTTTTCTGAATAGTGGATATCCTGGGTTTGACTGTCTCAGAGTTGTTTTTCTCTTAATTGAGTTTCCACTTCGTCAACAAAATATTTGTGTCATTTAAATTCTGTAATTTAAATATTTTATTGTACACTATCACACACTTGGTAAATTAGAAGTTGTCTTTATTTTTCACTATTAAAGAACTCTTTAGACAGGAGGTATAGTTGAGAGGCGTTCAAGTATATGTATTTGTTAGAGTTCAAGGTACGACTACTACAAGGGTATTGTGAGTATTACTATCTTGTAACTAGCTATTTCTTATGTCAGTAGATTTTCTGGGTTTAGCTACCTCGGAGTGATTTTTTTCTTTGGTGGAAAGGGTTTTCACTACGTAACCAAAATATGTGTCTATTGCTTTTTCGCTTTTATATTTTGGTTGTATGTTTATTTGTGGTTGAACACTTTAGGAGTCATCTTTATTTTTCAGACCACCTGAGATTGGTTGGTCTGTGGTGGCCTAACTCACCCTATGGCCATTAGGAGTGGTTCAGCCACCCCTAAAAGGCTAAAGGGAAAAATAAATAAATGTGAGGGTTGGCCCTTGGTGGTAGTCGAACCACCCCCAATGGACATGGAGTTTGCTCGACCACCCATCCCCAGACCACTTGTGGGTGGTTTTGGCCACCCCCATTTTGGCCTTGGGGGTGGTTTGACCACCCCTTGATTGGCTATAGGAGGTGGCTTGGGCCACCCCTTGGACAAAATGGGGGTGGCCGGCCACCCCCAATATTTTTTCTTTAATTTGGTTTTTCTTTTTTTCTTTTTTTCTTTTTTTTTCAAAAGAAAAAATTAAGGTATTTTTTTTTTTTAATTTTCTCATCCCACGTGGAAGGATGGACATGTGTCAACATTTTAAGGTGGGTGATGTGGAGGTCCGTTAAAAAAATGAATGGAGGACTGACGGAAGTACCAACTGAGTTTTTTCATTAATGGGAGGTACCATCTGTAACACTTTTTGAAACCGAGAAGGCGATTGGATTCAAGGCCTAACTACAGGTACGAGTAAGGTATTTAACCCTAAATATAAAGATTGTATGGTTATGAGGTTTTAATTTTTTAATACCCAAAAAATTTAAAATAATTAATTTCACGATAATTATAAATTTAAAATCAAACCCTTATTTTCTTAAGACATATGAAAATGTTATGGGTTGAATTTCCCCTAAACACCTTTGACATTTTTACCATTATTTTGAACGTTCGACGTCACACTCGAACAATCGAGGCTTTCCTTACCCAAACAGTTGATACTGCCTAAAAACAACTTTATCTTTTAGCCACCTTAGCCATTTTGCTAACAAAAGCTCATATAAAGTCATCCTTATCCTTATCCTTAGAAAAAAAAAAAAAAAAAAATACTATTTTGTCATTTCTTTACACCAACAACCCTATAGGAGAGAGAGAGAGAGAGAGAGAGAGAGAGAGAGAGAGAGAGAGAGAGAGAGAGAGAGAGAGAGAGAGAGAGAGAGAGAGAGAGAGAGAGAGAGAGTGAGTGACGACCTTTTTATTTTTTATTTATATATATATATATATATATATATATATATATATATATACACACACACACACACACACACACAAATCATTTGCTTAATCATTAATCTCTTAAAATACAAATGGATCCTCATAGTGGCACAACAATGTGTCGCAAAGCCAATATATGGTACATACCTCATAATATTTACTTGATAATCAGAGTGACATTTATTTAAATATGCAACGGGAAATATAAACCTAATAGCAGAAATCACATCTTAAACATCTATCATAAATTAATTACAACAATAGCCATTTAACATCTATCTGTTTAAGTTTTTCCTCATATAATTACATAACAGAGATGACTTTATACAATAACAAGTGTCACAAGTCATAAACAAAACCTATAAAACAGAGGACGCCCATGGCCTGCAATTACGACTGTTGTGGTGAGCTTCAGTCATAATATCCAAATGCACATCTACAATACCATCAACTACGACCAGACTACCTGTAGCTAAAGGAATATCATCTATACGATTGTAGGGGTTTGCCACATCCATATAGGTGAAAGAGTGAGTTCACCATCTCAGTACATGATACAAAGACTTCAGTAATATTAAACTAATTGAGTTTTCACAATGAACCAACTTTTCCTTTATAGTTTTACGAGCACTATAACAGCTACCAGTTTTTTAAACTTTTGTAGCTGATATAGCAAACACCGACTATTAGAAACATTTTAAAGCATACTATGTAGCTGTGAACATATATAGAAGTTCTAGTCATCCCACCTTAGAAGCTTCTACAGATCGACCCATCTACAATAATACTTTTATGTTGGTAGCTCAAATGCACAGAGATCTAATGTTACCAACTGTGATATTACCGTGCCTCAGGAACTTCATGTCTATGGCGCATAGTTGTTCATGCGGTTATTAGAGTAAGACTAAAATATCCAAATACTTCTCACTGATATACCATGACAATCCATCTACCTACTCCCAAAACACACTAATATCCCAACCAGTAGCGTCACATCTAAGTACACTAAGCTTAAAACATGTCATTTTGCTTTTTAGTACGAGCATACTATCATCCCCCAAATATGGGTAAAACCAAATCTTAGGGCATTACAACTTCATGTTTATGACAATCAATCTACCTACTCCCAAGACACTGTATTACTCATACTTGAACAATGAAAATACCCTTGTACCTCCAAACTCAATGTTCTTAAATCATGCAACTAGACAATAGCAGTATATATAAGCTCTTTGCCATTAAAACTCTTAAGAATACTAATATGTCTAGTAAACTACACATAGTAATTATGAAAATTACATACAATATAAATCATGCTATATATATACTATGCATGCTGCTGGGCTGTTGCTGGATTACTGTATGTTGTATGCTCTATGCTACATGCTCTATGCTCTATGCTTGACTAGTAAGTATTTCATTACTGTATCATACTGTTAAATCATATTTTGCTAAACAATTTCATACTTCATCCAAATCATGAAACACACAATACTAGATTCAGAAACTATCATTGATATATTTGAACATACTCTAAAGTACTCAAATCAACCATAACAGATATATTCAACATACAGTTGGTTCGGATTTATAAAACAACATATATATTTTGCAATTCTATAATATATAAAAATAACAGTTTTTCAGTGAGTAAAATATCACCTTGGCTGCATTGGACTCTTCACTTGAACATCCACTTGGATTCTAGTCACTTGGACTCAATATTAAAGAACCAATCGAAGTGTCCAATTATGACACGATACTGTAAATACTTTTAACGTTAGACTATGCTATGAAACTCATTTTATGACACTTAAACTATCAATATGCTCACATGTTGTGTTATCCATGTCTAAGTCTAGTTAAGTATCCTAAACTATTATTAGGTTATCATTTAGGTTGGGTTCTTATGATATCCTTGTTTATTAATATAAATGTGTATTTACTATATTCATTAGTTTATCTATTATTGTTATTAACTATAACTCTTATATTTGTTTATTTATTTAAACTAGCTAACTGTATTCGGTCTATATACATGTGTATATAGAATGCTTTTTAAGTTAAGCATAAATCCAATACACTTAGGTACTTTATAACACATAAACAAATACGCTAAATATCTAATTATACTACTAAATGAACTTGAAGCCTATTATGCATTTCTATCACTTATATATGTATACTTATCAACTTAAAATTGTATTGCCATTGGGGTCGATAGTAAGCAAGGATTTATTGTTGGATTGTAAGTGAGAAGGCTTTTACTACCAAACCTCTCAGTGCTGAAGGGATTGCTTAGTCGGTGTGTAACACCCTGCATTTTACAAAAATGCATAAGTGAAAGTTTCGATTTTTACGTGACATTACGACATCATCAGAATTAAGAAATTGACAGCGAAATATATTTTTTTCTTAACTGGGAAAATAACACTTCAGAGCTAACTGAAGTACCTCATTACAGAAAAATATGAACCATGTGTTCTAATATAATAAATACACTGAAAGCAATAACTTATGTGTCACATACTGCATTTAATAATATAATAATATGTAATCACTGATTTAAACTAATACAAATCAACATCTAAAATATTACATCTCAAAGAGATATATAAAAGTCTCATCCTTAAGCATAAATACTAGCATAATAATCCTAGTAATTCCGTTCTTCTTGTAAAATCTTGCATGTGATTGTGGTTAATACCACAATCCTATACAGTGGTCAAGTGAGTCAACAGCCTTCAATAATATCATGACATACTGATTTACTTAAAAGTATACAATGCAACCAAATGATAACAATTATATATACATATGCACAATCTTGTTTACTTCTTGCATTAACTTAATAAGAACTTATGTTGATTTATTCGAAGCCTCTGTTCACTTATTACGAGCCTCTACTCCATGAACTTGAAGCCTATGCTTCCCTTATTATGAGCCTATGTTATTACCCTTTGAACCTTCGATTTATCCGTCAGTCTTATCATTGTATTGACGCCTTGGTACTTAAACTTTTGGTTTAACCATTGGTCTAGTCAATTTCTTGACGCCTTGATATTTAAACCTTAGTTTAACCATTGATCTAATCAATCCACTGATGCATTGGTACCTAAACCTCCAGTCTTTTATTAACATGTTCATTTCTCATAACAATAAAATAGGTATAATTCCAAACAAACATTTAAAATGCCAAATAACTCTCATACAATTAAATAAAACAGAAATCGTTACAATACTAAAGACCACCACGTATCGTCCTCAGTAAGTAAGAAATACTCACAGTTCTTTCTGTTATCTCTTAATTCATCATCTACGACAATTAGATACATGTACATAGAATTCTGTTATTATCATCACTCATCAAAGTCACACCTAAACATGAATCTTAATTATTTATATATAAATACATAGAAATAATTATTATCTTATTCATAACATCATTCACATTTATTTTAATACCCAAAATCCTTTTTCTTTAAAATCATAATAATTCCTTATAATAAAATATGCTAACAAAACAATCAATAGCAAAACTCAATTTTGGTCAAGGCTACCCTAAACACAAGGGGAAAGACTCAATCGGCTAAATAAAATCAAATGGAAAACCTACTGCCAATATCAGAAGCCACAACTCAAACACAACCTAGCCAAGCTATCACACACTCATTATTGATTAAAACCCACAAAACATGAACACCTTAAACTTCAAAATACACAGTTGTACCTAAAATCACAACCACGTACACAATCAAAACCACCCATGGCCGAATCCACTAAAACAACACACAGACAGTCATCAGTACAACGGACAAACACACAACGACGTGTGTGTTGATTTGTGTATTGAAAAAGACAGCTTTTCAATCACGACTATATATCGCTTTTGCTACGTCACCAAATAGGCCTATGTATTTTAGCACAAGGTCGGTTAAAATAGAAAATTCAATAAAAAAATTAATACTAAATATTATAAAATTATATGCAAAAATAAATCAATACTAGAAATTATAAAATAATATCAAAAAATAAACTAGTATCTAAAACAATGCATGAATGACAACTAATATCAACGTAGCGGCACAATTATATTCTAATAAGATAATATAAGTATCCAAAATATATTCTACGTACCATCTATAAAAGCCATTATATCAAATACGTGCATTACCAATATCATCTTGCACGGCTTGTGAAATAAAGTGAAAATTGTTTCCGGCTTTCCGCAATGACTCTAAATAAAACATATATTCTAGAAATTGAGCTCAACAAAGATCATCAGAGAAGAGCATACCAAAAGTTTAGCTACTCTTCTTTTATCGAGCTAAAAGATTCATAATCTCAGAGAACACTGCCTTGGAGGACATCAGTCTGCTTGAATCTCGACTGCTACTACCAGTCTACGAGAACTTTGCTCTCCGCTGCTGCTGCAGTTACTGTTTATAGTTGACACTTGTATACCGCTGCTGCTAAACCAGTCAATGCTATCATTACTATCATCAATCTTGGATTTGGGCAACAGAGTTTTCTCATCACTCTTCTTCTCAATTTCAAGCTCCCCATCAAGCCCGACATCATTGTTGTCACTCTCTTGCAGTTGCAATGCGAATTCAAGGCCCCACACCACGTCATTCATCGATGGCCGTTCGATTTCGTTGTCAAGCAAACAATTCACTACTATCTCACAATATTTCTTCAAACACTCTGGCGCTATTTCACCCTTTAAGGTTGGATCAACAATCTGATCCATCTTTCCATTGCGATGGCTCTGTCTGGCCCACTTCGCCAAGCTCACTTGCTTCTTGTCTGCACTGCGCATTATGGCCGCCCTTGCACATAACACTTCACACAAAACCACACTGAATGAGTACACATTAGACTTCTCAGTCAACTGTTGACGTCTGAAATATATATATATATATATATGTGATGAGAACAAGGTGGAGTTAGGTGAGAAAAAGTCAAAGGAATAGGATTAAGAAAAGAAATAAAAGAAATATATATATATATGTGATGTGCGCCTCACATCACGTGCGCCCCAAAACAGGGTGCACGAAGAAAAAGAAAAAGAAAAAGGATGAAGGGCCAGATGGGCCTTCCCAATGAAAAAGAAAAAATATATATAAGGGCGCAGGGTACCTTATATTCGTATGAGACAGAATGCCTTTTGCCCAAAAAAAAAAAGAAAAAAAAAAAGAGAGGGTTTTTCATTTCTTCTCTACAAAAATCCTTGATCTAAAAAGATCTAACGATCCGATCTTCGACCGTCTTTGAAAACGTGATCCTTGTACTCGGATCTACGTTTTCACTGATCATTTTGAGGTAAAACGCTAAATTCGTGTTCTTGAGATTTTGAGTTAAAATCTTGAAATGTGAGTTTAATCTAGTGTTTCCCTTAAGTAATGAGTTACTTGGAACTTGTTTGAAACTACCCAAACCATGGGTTTTGGTTTGGTGAATTTTTGGTGAGTTTCCTCAAACCCTAACTTTTAGGTTATATATTTTAATTGCGATTTATTGTGCCTAACCCTAAGTAAACCTTATGGGTTAGTGTTATTAGTGTTTAAATAGCAATATTATGTTATGGGTTGGTAAAATAAATTATGCTTTAAGTTTAGAAACCCTAAATTATTGGGTTAAATTAATTTGGGGGTTTTTAAGTGATTAAAATCTAGATTGTTAAATTATGTTAATAAGTTAGTAATTATTGTAAAAGATTAGTGAAAATAATTTTAGGGTTAATGATATTGAGAAAATGTTAATGAAAATAATTTTATGGGTTAGTGGAAAATAATTATGGGTTAGTAATTAATATTATGAGTAAATAATTAAATAGTAATTTTAATATCTAACTCTTAGTAAATACTTTAGGTTAGTATTGTTTGAGTTTTAGTTAGTGTTTAGGATTTATGGGTAGGCGTTTGGAACCCTTAAAATATTATGAGTTTTTCATGGGTTAGCTCTTGAGCAATTTAAGAGCTAAATGTGAGTTCAATAGTAGAAGTTGTCAATAATATGCAATGTATTGTTTTTACAGTGATGCATTGCATAGTGATATCTAGGAAACCTAGTACTTAATATTCGCACAACTAATGTGAGTATTCTACTCACTGAAAAACTTATTTTCATATAATATAGAATTTCTAAATATATATTGTTTTACAAAATTCGAACCAACTGTATGTTGATTATAACTGTTTTGGTTGTTTTGAGTACTTTTGAATATCTTGAAATTATGATGATGTTTGAAAATATGAATATGATATATGGAGTTGGAATGAATTGTGTGACTGTATGATGTAGTTGTGAATTTTGTAGACTATGATTGCATAGTAAATGAATGTGATTTTAGAGTGAGTTATAAAATTGGGAACATGATGTATTGCGTGCTTAACGACACAACCTTGAGTTATGACTCTATGTTAATGTAAGTGATGACTCTATGTTAATGTGAGCTCCGACTCTATGATAATGTGAGTGATGACTCTATGTTAATGGAAGCGATGATTCTATGTTAATGTGAGTTTCGACTCTATGTCACCCGAGCCTCGGCTCATGATACTCCTTGTTTGCATCTTCATGGACAGAGCTCCACAATGGTGGAGGTAACTTATGCCCTGAATTTCTGAGGCATACGAAATGAGAGTCGGTGCTGCCGATTTGAATTGCTCGATGTGTGCGTCGTCGTCTTCCTCGAGTTCGTGCACCATCTCACGAAGAGTGTCCAACTTACGCCCAAAATGGCGTGCGTTTTCCCTTGATTGCGTCAGGGTGTTTTGGAGCTGATCTAATGACTCCAACAACTTATGCGTGAGTAGATTTTGGCTTATACCTGCATATCGATTTGGTCGAATAAGAAGGGTATCGTGATGGTGCAACAGAGTTGCCATGGAAGAAATTGTGAAATGTAGAAATGAGAGAGGGGGGGGGGGGGGGGGAAATGGGGGGAAAAAAAATTGTGAGGGAGACAGAGACGGTAGAAGCCGTGGGTGAGGAAGGAATGGCTCTGATACCACTTGTTATGTACCTTTTTTTGGATTTGTGTATATTTTTGGATTTTTGTATAGAAATGAGATTGGAATGATAGAATTAGAGATTGAAGATGAGGAAATAAGAACAAGATAATGGGCTATTGGAGATGCCCAAGTCTCCAAGCTGATTTGAGAACATCAATTCTCCTAAGGGAATCAATTTCTGTAATATTCATTTCATGCCTTTCTTTACAAACTTGGTTTCCTTTTATAGACTCTAAAAGCATATTCTAGAAGTAATATCCTAACTAATTCTCCCTAGCTAATTCCCCTATTTACCCCTATATAATATTCCTTACCAATTTCCCTATTAACCCCTATAATATACCATAACAGATACAGGCATGTGCACATATATATATATATATATATATATATATATATATATATATATTGTGATGTGATGGAGTGTGCTGCATATCTTATACATTGTCGTTTTGCCAAAAGTATTTTTTGCATGATTTAAATGCATTGAGTTTGAAAGTGCGTAGATGATTGCATTGCCTAGAGTTAGAGATGCCATTGTCTATGCAATACCACACGAGTTGTCCTGCAAAGGCAATAAGTGTACGGGATTAGGCATGGTGTTATGGGATGCTAATGTCTATGTAATACCGTGCGAGTTGTTCTGCAAAGGGCAATGAGTGTACGAGATTAGATTTAGTGTTTCTTAATTCAGGGAATGTGGATGTCTTAGTACAGCTTAGACGTGTTTGTATGCTTGAGAGTAAGCATACATGTATGACTGAGTAACCGATCAAAAGTAATATATTGTAGATGAGTCAATATGTAGAAGCTTCCAAGGTGAGATGACTGGAACTTCTATATACGTTCACAGCTGCATAGTATGCTTTAAATGTTTTCTATTAGTCGGTGTTTGCTATATCAGTTATTGGGGATTTTTCAAACAAAAGTTTATAAAATTAGTAGCTGTTATAGTGCTCGCAAGACTATAAAAGAAAAGTTGGATCTTTGCGAAAACTCAGTGAATAGTATACCTCTGAGGTCTTAGTGTATTTATTTATCCTAAAACGGTGGGCTAATAATTGCACCTGTGCGGATGCGGCAACCCCCGCAACCGTGCAGACATTGATGCTTTGGTTGCAGGTTCTGTGGATATAGATACTGACTCGTCCACTTAGCATATGAGATGCTATGATTAGAGCACATCGCGACAGTCATAAGTCACAGACTCATGGGTAGTCCGTATTATGAATATTTTATTTATGGCTCGTGTCCTATGTGGCATACATATTTGTTGAGCTTGTATTTTGGTATGTAATTATAGTAAAATGTTTTATAAGCTTTAATTAGTTAGACATGTAAATGACTATTGTTGTTGATAACTGTTATGTATTAGATGTATTTCTGCTTTTAATATGTGTTCCACTGCACATTGATATTTATATTTCGTTGTGTTAGATGTAACTTTGAATATCAGATACATGTTATGGAACGTGTACGTTATGTTGGCTGAACGACAAGTAGTTGTGCCACTATGAAGATCCATTTATGTGTGTTTTCCAAAAAAAAAAAAGAAAAAAAGAAAGGGTCGTCACAAAAACAATTAATAGCAAAACTCATTTTTTGTCAAGGCTACCCTAAACACAAGGGGAAAGACTCTCGGCTAAATAAAATCAAAAGGAAAACCTACTGCCAATATCAGAAGCCATAACTCAAACACAGCCTAGCCGAGCTATCACACACTCATAACTGATTAAAACCTACAAAATAAGAACACCTTAAACTTCAAAATATACGGTTCTACCCAAAATCACAAGGGAAATGTTAAAAAAACTATAGGTGTACAACTTGGGCACTCACCCCCCTCACATGAAGGTGGGGCCCAGTGTGTGGGCCCTACCTTCATGTGAGCGGGGTGAGTGCACATGTTGTGCACCTGTAGTGCAATAATCACCTCCCAAATCACAACCACACAATCAAAACCACCCATTGCCGATCAAAGTACCCATAAAAAACACAATATGGGTTCAAAACCACTCAACTGGCCGAATCCACTAAAACAACACACACACAGTCAGTGCAACGGACAAACACACAACGACGTGTGTGTTGATTTGTGTATTGAAAAAGACAGCTTTTCAATCATGACTATACATCGCTTTTGCTACATCACAAAATAGGCCTATTTATTTTAGGACAAGGTTGGTTAAAATAGAAAATTCAATAAAAAAAATTAATACTAAATATTATAAAATTATACACAAAAATAAATCAATACTAGAAATTATAAAATAATATAAAAAAAATAAACCAGTATCTAATACAATGCATGAACGACAACTAATCTCAACGTAACGGCACAATTATATTCTAATAAGATAATATAAGTATCCAAAATATATTCTACGTACCATCTATAAAAGCCATTATATCAAATGCGTACATTACCAGTATCATCTTGCATGACTTGTGAAATAAAGTGAATTGTTTTCGGCTTCCCGCAATCAGGTGTGTTTGGTTCGTATAAAAAGTTGAATAAAGTTGAATAATATTTTACTTTTTTCAAAAATAAATCATATTTTATTTAACTTTTCAAATTTTTTCAAATTTTATCTCACAAAGTCAAACCTCGTAATTCGCGCAGTGTATTCGAATAATATTCGGATTCAACACCCAAACTAAATAAAACATATATTCTAGAAATTGAGCTTAACAATGATCACCAGAGAAAAGGATACCAAAAGTTCAGCCACTCTTCTTTTATCGAGCTAAAGGATTCATAATCTCAGGGAGCACTGCCCCGGAGGACATCAGTCTGCTCGAATCCCGATTGCTACTACTAGTCTACCAGAACTTTTCTCTCCGCTGCTGTTGCGGTTGCTGTTTATAGTTGACATTTGTACACCGCTGCTACTAAACGTGTCAATGCTATCATTACTATCATCAATCTTGGATTTGGGCAACAGAGTTTTCTCATCATTCTTCTTCTCAATTTCAAGTTCCCCATCAAGCCCGACGTCTTTGTTGTCGCTCTCTTGCAGTTGCAATGCGAACTCAAGGCCCCACACCACGTCATTCATCGATGGCCGTTCGATTCCGTTGTCAAGCAAACAATTCACCGCTATCTCACAATATTTGTTCAAACACTCGGGTGCTATTTCACCCTTTAAGGTTGGATCAACAATCTGATCCATCTTTCCATTGCGATGGCTCTGCCGGGCCCACTCCGCCAGGCTCACTTGCTTCTTGTCTGCACTGCGCATTATAGGCGCCCTTGCACACAACACTTCACACAAAACCACACCGAATGAGTACACGTCAGACTTCTCAGTCAATTGTTGACGTCTGAAATACTCTGGGTCCAGATACCCGAAACTTCCCTTCACCACTGTGCTGACGTGTGTCTTCGACGCGCTAGTAGGGCCCATTTTGGACAATCCAAAGTCCGAAACCTTGGCCTCCCATTTCTCATCCAAAAGGATATTTGTTGTCTTCACATCACGATGAATGATTGTGTGCTTTGCGCCTGTATGAAGATAGTTCAACCCACGTGCTGCACTGATACAAATCTCGAGCCGCTGCTTCCACGAAAGAGGAGGATTGTGGGTATTGTACAGATGATCACGGAGGGTCCCATTGGCCATATAATCATAAACGAGGATCATTTCATAGCCCTCGTTACAATATCCAATTAAAGAAACGAGATGGAGGTGGCGAAGCTGGGAGAGCATCTCGATTTCGGTCTCGAACTCGTGGGCCCCTTGTTGGGAGCCGGGTTTCAACCTCTTGATCGCCACTGGATTGGCCCCACCATCAATGTGCCCTTTGTACACGTCACCGAACCCCCCAACACCAATAATAAAAACACCATCGAAGTTGTTGGTGGCTGCTCTAATCTCGGCCAATGAAAAGTTACGACACAGAGCAGATGGTAGAGATGACCTGTGAGTCTTTGTTGACTTGGTCGTAGAGAAAGAAAATGGACCCCACCAAGTCGTCCCATTACTGAAGCCAGAGTCCTTGACTCTCTTGCGCTGCCGGAAAATCAAGAACCCGAGAATCGACAGCACAACAAAGCCGGAAACTCCACCACCAACGACGGCAAATATTGTTGTTCTATTATTTTTCGACTTCGTCCGTGGTGTTGGCGTCTCAACAATTGGAGGGGTAAATGGAAGTGGGTCTGGATTGGATCCGGCGAGATTGCCATTATAGGTGCTTACTTTAAAAATTTCGACACCGTTCAAGATTGCGTCGTTGTAATCTTGCGGGCTTGCTCCTAATGCGACAGGGAGGTTCATTTTCTTCTCGCCTTCTTTGCCAATCATCGAAACGGCGTACTCTCTATAAACCGGGAAACCTTTTCCACCACTCCATACCATCACGTCGGCTGCTTTCTCAGCGGTTTGATTTGCTATGAAAATAAGGAACACTCTGTCCTGTTCCTGAGTAATCTCTGATTGAAATTCGCAGAAGTGTAGCCTAACAAGGTAATCAAACCCAGAGTCTACGGGGAATTCCCAGGTGAGATTGAAGCTCTTGTTGTTCGTCCCCATAGACCGGGCAGTCCTATAGACGTCTTCTGGTGCAGTGTACGCGGGTACCTTGGTAAACTTTAGTTCAATAGTATTGTTAGCAGGTAGAACAAGTTGTTCAAATATTTTCAAGTAGTTGTCGTCCTGATTCCAGACCCGGAACATGCCAGTGTCTTTAGTGGGTGAGATGTGTGGGCCTCCAACATTAAGTCTGTATACCATCTCGAGAGCAGTGCTGTTCTCGATGCGATACAGGCTCGGCCGGCCGAGAAAAGAAAACCCTTTATCGTCAGACGGAGTGTAATAGAGATTGAGAGGCATCGACAAGATTTCAATTCCGTTGATAAAAGCATATGAATTAGCAACGCTGGGCGTGAAGGTTAAGTTCAACCTCCGATCCTCCTCGATGTTGACACAGTATTCTCTGAGTATGGTATCCCCGGAACCACCATCGGCATCTGCCGTAAGTGAAGCGCTGAAGTTGCTAAGAAGAGTAAAACGACCAGCTTTGACAGAGAATAGGGCGTTAAAGCGATCAAAGTTGTGATACGAAGCCGGATAGAAGTACAGTCGAATGAATTTTTGGCCGGCAGTGACCGGAAACATGTAGGTGAATGCGGAGAGAGAAAGCCGGGCATTGGCATAGGGTACTTCCTCGGTGGAGGAGGATTGTTGAACTGGGCTGACGGGTATAGATGCCTGGTTTTGTGATTGTTCAACGGGGGAGAATTTGTTTGAATCCACGTCTCCCATCCAGGTCCGACCGTCTGATGAAGTTGAATTGCGAGAAGAGCCACAGTTGAGGAGAATAATATCGACCGGTGTGTAAGTAGACGGCATGCCACCGGCGACGGTGCAGGTCAGGTGATACAGCGAGAACGCTAGGTAGAGAGGTGCAAGACATGGTAAGAGGGTGGTCCACAGACGTATTCTGCTTCCGTTCCACATTGGAGAGAGAGGGAGAGAGAGAGAGAGAGAGAGAGAGAGAGAGAGAGAGGTGGAAGTGATAGATTAAAAAGGAGAATCTACATTTTAATGTTAAAGACGTAAGAGGGGCACATATAAAAAAATAAAAAAGGTACATATGAGGGGTTTGTACAAATTTGAGTAGGGAAATACTAGTGTCCCAGCATCCCACCTATATTCCATCAACCTTAAGTGCAAAAGTCCGAAAATAAATTTATTAAATAAAAAAATAAAATTACTTAAGGTTTTAATAAAAATAAAATTACTTAAGGTTGGTGGGACGAGGGTGAGAAGACTAACATTTTCCATTTGAGTATACCATAGATTAGGCTGCTGAAAACTCCAATACCAAACCAAATAATGTTGACTTTAGGAATTCAAATCACTCTCACGAGTCACGACAACACCCAACACCAAGAAGAATTTAATGAATAAAAGAATATAAAAAGAAAATATAATTATATGTGGCCGAAGCTACAAACAGAAAAGTCGTGAAAATCTAGCATGGACTAATGAAAACACCATGATTAAATCAAATGCAGAACACAAAGGACAATTTGATACTTATAACTCCCATTTATCATTATAAATTTCTTATATTATTTTATTTTTATAATTACTTTCAAATTTAATAATTGAGACCTTAAATTCAAGGAAGTATATTTGATAATAACGCTACAAATTATATTTTTATTTTATAATTATTCTACAATGTTAATGTAGTATTTTCAACTAACTATTAAATTGGACATTGTTAAAAAAAAAAAAATGCTATATATATATATATATATATTCCACAATAATCACACAATGCTAAGATTCGAGGGTTGGTTGTAACTCGTCAGTATTATAGGATAAGATGTAGTTCTTAACATTACTTACAAAAAAAAGAAAAAGAAAGAAAGGCCCTTTTGGTGAAATGTGTCAGATTAAGTTTGTAAACTTGTCTGAAAACCTTTTGCTCTCTCAACCTGGCTACGTGGATTTATTCCCCTTCCCCATTATCTCAAGTTCTCAAAATAAAAAAAAATAAATAAAAAAAAAGGAAAGAAAAGAATAATGCTATTTAGTAAACTGTTGTACGACTGTTACACTTCGAGAATGATGCTGAAGTGAAATTAACCATTGTGTTTTTTTTTTTTTTTTTTTTCAAGGGTTAATTCAATTATTGATTTTTACTATCATTTCATTAAGTTTTATGGTGCAACAATTTACTAAATAACATTATTAAAAAAAAAAATCTAAATTTATTATGAACTTCTAAGTACGAAATGAACACAAAGAGATGGAAAAAAAAAAAAAAAAAAATTCTAAAATATATAGCTTTAATTAAAACAAATAAAAAAACATTGTTTAGTCACAGATATTTTACCCGAACAAGAAAGAGACCGCAAGAGAAGTTGGCCGTTTGCTTTGTCGTCTTCGTTCAGGCGCCCAACGCTAAACTAAACTTTATATGCTCGTGTTGTGAAGTAAGCGAAGAAAGGCAGAGAGACAGACGGCAATGGAGTCTCCCTTCAAGGCTGACATACTGAAGGGGAAGGTGGCGCTGTTGACAGGGGGAGCGTCAGGAATCGGGTATGAGATATCGCATCAACTGGGGAAACATGGAGCCTCTATTGCCATCATGGGCCGCCGCAGCCACGTCCTTGAAGCTGCCGTTGACTCCCTTCAATCTCATGGAATTCCTGTAATTTTCTTCTTTTCTTTCACTTCCTCGTCCTCTTTTGCGATTTCACTTGTCTGTTATAGAATTTTTGTCTACTGGGTTTCTCTCATTTCTGTGTGTTTCTCTCTCTTTTAAGTCTGGGATGAAAGTTGGGCCCTGTTTGGTTTTTTTTATAAAGGATAGGAAACATGGAGGAAATTGTAAGCTCTTAGTACTGTTGTTTGTAGTTCTATTAATCATTTAATTAGGAAGGCCAACGAATGGAATGTTTACTTAAAATGGGATGAATCAATGAAGACAAGATTCGAATTAAGCTAATAAGAGGTGAATTTTGTCTTGGTTGTTAGACCTCATTTCAATTAAATATTCTACGTGTTAGGCTTGATTTGTTAAAAAGGAGTTTGATTAATTAAATTATTAAATTTACGATTTCCTATTAGGTGGTACTAAGTGGTGATTTACCATTAATAACAAAACTTTTTATACCAACAACAGTATTAGTAAATTACCATGAGTAATGAGCCTTCAATTCCAGACAATATCGGAGAATTAAACTTTTGGCAAGAAAAAAAGGAAATACTTTCCCAAGGGGGTGGCCTACTGGTTGATGCTTGTGGCGTCTAGGGATATTATCCCTTGAGGTCTCGAGTTCGAGACTCACCAGGTGCTACCTCCCCTTTGGGGCCAGCCACCCGGGCATAGCCCGCGTTTCAAAGCTCTATTTCTAAAGTGGCGTTGGGGATGAGACCAGGGATAGTCTGCGAATCTTTACTGGGTCTCTACGCTCAGTAATTGCCCAATTGTGGACTAGCCCGAAGTACTGTTCGGCTGTAGGTGAACCAGGATTCCCCAAGAAAAAAAAAAAAGAGGAAACATATGGTAGGTTAAATAAGAAACTTTAATCTTTTGGCCCAAAAAGAAATAGATCAAGAAACTGAAAGAGATGCTTCAAAACAAACTCTTGTGACTTGTTCTTGCTGATTTCCATCTATATTTGTCTCGAACAATAACACAGACTCGTGTGAGAAGATTAATGCGAATAAAGTGATGAGATTAAATAAGCAGCTTATAAATGCAGCTAAACCTGCCAGAACCTAGAAAGAGCTTGTTGAGTACCCATAGACAAATAAAACTTTGTTGCTCTTTAGTTGTCCACAAAGAAACTAAGAGACAATCAAGCATAGTTGAGAGAGGATAAGTGTAACACCTCGGTTCCATATTGGAAAAAGATGGGTAGCTCACATAGAGTGAGTGATTTACAAAGATACTTATGGGTACTAAGTCCTACATTGTTTAGTTACTAGGTGAAACTGGACTTCATAAGGAATTCTAGGAAAATTCCAAATTGACTGGTGCTTTTGGAGTGATAGGGCAAATGTGCCTAGCGCTTTTCTCTGGGTCGTTATAAATAGTATTAGAGCCACCTAGTAACGTCAGGCCATATGGTACTGGAGCGCTGTATGACATGGCTCTGATGAGGACGTCAGGAGTTTAAGAGGGGGAAGTCTGGATCGTGGGAGCCAAAAGCGGACAATATTGTGTCATTGGGAGTGGGTTGTTACAATAAGTATGTTAATTTTAGTGTTAGTGATGTGTTCCTAATATACATTGTTGGCACTTTGTGATAGCTTAAATTTCTCAGTTGGATACTTTAATATGATATCAAAGCTTGGTTTGACTAAATGGCCTTAGGTTGAATCCTGGGGTCCCCCTTTGCTGATGTCTTCTGTTTTGCATGTGGAAGGATGTTGAATTATATAGCTTGTATGTGAAAGGAGGGCCTAGGTGTTGTAAGTGCTAGTGATGCTTGTCATACATTGTTGGTCTTGGACATGAAAGGGGTTATTAGAGAAGTCCCATATTGACTAGGTGTATAACAGCTTGGCTTTCAATCTAATAGTTTAAGATTTTGGTTCGGATGCTCATCATAGTACCACTGCCTGGTTTCTGTATCCCTTGGACTCCAACTGCAGGTTGGTGGGTCCTATGTCTGTTTTTGTTTAGCCTGCAGATAAGAGGATAGAGATATCCCACATCAGTTGGGTGTGGAGCGTGATATGTTTCCATCCAATAGTTGCTCTTCTCCACTTGATAGCTAAGTATTTTGCGGCGGAACAATCTTTTTGTGTATAGCTTGTAGAATTCTTACACCTGATTGCCGTTTGAAAGCAATTGGACGGTTACTACTATGACTCCATTGAGCTGGATGATGATGTCTGGTTTCATTACTTCACAACTGAAATTAAAATGTGTCATTTTTGTTGCAGGCTATTGGACTAGAGGGAGATGTTCGCAAAAGAGAAGACGCAGTTAGAGTTCTGGAATCAACTATTAAGCATTTTGGCAGGCTTGACATTCTTGTGAATTCTGCAGCTGGAAATTTCCTTGCAGCAGCAGAGGATCTATCTCCTAATGGCTTCCGGACAGGTTGTACCCTCAGAAGTGTGTGGATCAAAATTTTCACATTTGATTCAATAAAGAGTACTGGAAGATTTATTCTGTAGAATTTGATTGGATTTTTAGATCTCTTCATATTTATGTCCTTGGTTTTTTCTTAGAAGTCAAGCTAAGTTGTTTAAGTTGATTTAAGTTGCAACTAGTATAATATCAGGTTGTGAACTTGGTATCTGACAAAGAAAACTGAAAAATAACTTAAAAGAACCATTTGGTCATTCAAAAGAAGGATTTTCCATTGGGAATTTTGCAAGTATGACAGAATACTAGTTCTATTTTCTAGATCAACATGCTCATGAGGTCCTTCTTGGATGGTTCAGAAAGATAGAAAGGTTCTTGTTTCATTCCTATAGGATAGGGTACAAACCTACAGAATCAAATCTTTGAAGAAATTGGGGCCAAGTCGCAGTAATGATCTCCTAAACAATTCCATTTGATACAATCATAAAATTGATTTATGGCATCAGTGAAACTGATTTTTTTCAAATTCCACACATATAATTGTCATACCAGCTGCTGTCTAAACGTTATGGAACAACACCCTTTTCATGGCTTGTATCAACTAATGGTTCTTCTTATAAATTGAAGCGAGAATTCAAATTTTTATATCACATGAAATCAGTCCCTGTGCCGCAATGTTATAGGAGTCTTACAGTGTTTTCAGCACATAGAAGGTTCTTAGAGGTTATAATTCAAAGTTTTTTTTCTTTTGTTTGTTTGGTTTCTGCAGTAATAGACATAGATTCTGTTGGCACTTTTACAATGTGCCATGAAGCACTCAAGTACCTCAAGAAAGGGGGACCAGGGAAAGACATCTCTGACTCTAATGGTGGAACAATCATAAATATAAGTGCAACTTTGCATTATACAGCTACTTGGTATCAAATTCATGTATCTGCTGCCAAGGTTTGTAAGTTGAGGTTTTCAACTTTCATAATAATTTTACTTATATCTTCACATCCTTTTCTTTTTTACCAGGCAGCAGTTGATAGCATTACGAGAAGCTTAGCATTGGAGTGGGGAACAGATTACAACATTAGAGTCAATGGGGTTGCACCAGGACCCATTGAAGACACTGCTGGTGCTAGTAAACTAGCACCTAAGGAAATAATTAGCAGTAGACAGCACATGCCTTTATTTAAACTGGGGGAGAAATGGGATATTGCTATGGCTGCTCTCTATCTTGCATCTGATGCCGGTCGGTAATCTAATTCACTAATCTTCTCATTAACTTATTGTTATTTCATTGAACTCTTTATTTAAACTGTTTATTCACTCCACAAACTCTTCTTCATCGAGTGTTATTTGATAAAAATTATGTATAGGTTGTGATGGATTTGTTCATCAAGCTGGTTTAGCAAGCCTCCACATGTTTTTAGAGTCTTTTTTTTTATTTTTTTTATTTTATTTTTTTTTAAATTAAGACCTAAATTGTCATTTTTTTTTTAGAAAAAATAAAAAAATAAAAAAATCTTTAACCACCTTAAAGGATTTTTGCAATATATGGCAGCTGTCTTATATTTTTAAAATTGATAATAAAAAGTATATAAAGTTACAAATACGCCCTAAAGATAAATATATATACAAAAGCAATAAAGAGAAAGAAAAAAAAAATTCTAGGGCCGTGGAGCTTAAATTTTTTAAATGTTATTTTTTTATTTTTTATTTTTAAATGTTTTGCTTTCTTTCTTTATTATTATTATTATTATTATTATTATTATTATTATTATTATTATTATTATTATTATTATTATTATTTTTTAAAAAAAGAGTATAATTGTAATTTTACATGTTTTTTGTTATCAATTTATAGATTGCAAGAAAGCTTGAGCACAAGATGGTAAAATAAAAAATAAAATAAAATAAAAAAAAATTGAAAACTTATATCTTAATTTCAAAAGAGGTAAAAGTACGATGTGTCTTTTGATATATTCCCTTTTTCGTTTTGTCCCTTCTCTGCTATTTTCCACCCTAACATATGCCTTATAAGAATTTGCTTATGGGCTTTTCTATTCATGTTATTATAGAAATTTCCTGGTATAGGTGTTTTGGTTGTGATGGATCTCTTTGTGACACCTTATGGAGGTATGTGGTGTCTAGATAAACCCAGTTGGAACCTATTTTCACCAATGAGTAATACTAGAAACTATATTTTTATTTCATAACTATTTCATAATATTGACGTGACAGTCTCAACTAACTATTGAATTGGTCATTGTTAAAATATATATTTAAGGGTTAGTTGCGATTGCCACATCAATATTGTAAGATAATTGTGAGATAAAAATGCGATATATAGCATTAGTCTTCACAATTATAGGTGCCATCGCCTCCTATATGATATCCTTATCACAGGCTTTATGCATTATGTGGAAGTATTTAAAAGGTTTAGTTCCAATGAGTTGGTAATGAAGTGGTTAAAAAAATTAATTTAAATTGCTTTGAGCATAAGCCAGGAACACGAGAGAAAAATTAGTGATGCGGATGATAGATACATCAGTATTATTCAGTCTTTTTGTAATGAATTTAGACATGCCATAATCTTTTTCAATCTGCATTAATATGTGCTTCCACTCCAGTAATTTTTGCGTTCATGAATTTAAAACTGCTTGTTTTCCTGCAAAAGACTTTCCCAGTGTTAAAAGACATGAAGAATTAAATTATGTGATGCAAGGAGTTGTAGATGTTCATCATTTGAATTTTACAATTTCCCTGGGTAAAAGAATTTTAATATCTGTGATTTCTAAATGTTGCCAAAACATTCCCATCAGATGTTTATGTTTATGATTTGTAGCATTTAGACTTACTTTACCTCTGATTTGTAAGTTTATGACCTGAATTCTAAATTTAATCTTATTGGGTTATATATGCTTGTAGATACCATGCTAATATATAACTTGTCAATTGTTATATGTTGCTTTTGAAACTACTCCATTCTATTTTCTTAGATTTTCAAATTAGTAATGTTATTTAGTAGACTATTATTCAACTGTCATACAATTTGATGGCGTGACAGTAAAAAGTAGTTTTTGGATCAACACTTGTAAAAAAAAAAACTAAGAACTGATTTTTACTGTCACAATATCGTAATTGTATGATAGTCATATAACAATCTATTAAATAACATTACTCTTTTCAAATTAGCTACGTATGTATATGTAAATTATAATGTTAAATCAGTTTAGACATGGCGTCGCTTACATATTTGATTGGGAATGGATAATTTTGAATTGTCACCTTTTTTTTTTTTTTGGGGCGGGGGGGGGGGGGCGGGAGGGGGCGGGGGGGTTTAATTTCTAAATCTCAGTTACTTTATAAATGTGCTGTACTGACTCCATTCCATAAAATCAATTGATGCTTCAACATTGGAAAATCTTGAAATTTTGGACAAACCTTTTGAAGGAAAATACATTTTCCTTTACATTTTCTTTCCCTGGTTTTTCCCATGTTGCCATACACTGAGAATCTTATGTGCATGTCTCTTATTCTGTAAGGGAAATATATCAATGGAACAACATTGGTGGTCGATGGAGGACAATGGCTGAGCCAACCCCGCTATCTGCCCAAAGAGGCGGTGAAGCAGGTGTCTAGAGCGGTGGAAAGGAGGTCCAGAGCTACACCAACTGGGGTTCCTAAGAGCAAGCTATAACAGTTCAATTTGATCATAAATTTCAATATTAATTTCCTAAGAGCAGTGTCATTTCTTTCAGTTCAATTTGAACACTAAAATACTTTTTTTCTTTTCAAAAAAAAAAAAAATCTAATTAACAATAAAATACTCTTTTAATTTTTAATTTTTTTTTTTCTAATTAACACTAAAATAATTTTTGGTTGCACAAGAGAGAAAATGAACCCCGGCTTGTCAACATATCGCAGCTGGTTTTGGATAAATATGTGCTGTAAAATCAGATGCACTGGTATATAAATCCCTTTATTTCACCTCCAAATGGTCTTTCCTTTGGGTGAGACAAATACATCAATTTCCCAACTGTGCATGGATGTCCCAATTCAAGTTGAAGCCAATCAATCAACTGTTTTAAATTTTTGCCAAAGACGACCGTCCACAAGGACAACTACCTTTCCACCCACTTGGGGCTTGAGAGACAACTGTCCAAGTGTCCATGTGGATCTCCATCCTTTTGAGAGGGTAATACCTAAACTGAGAGTAACTTCTATAAACACTTAGCATAATTCAGGTCCTTCGTGCCTCTATTAGGAAAGGGACACATCAGCATATCATACAAAATAATACACAAGATCAAAATCCCCTTTTTCCCATTCAATTGGCAACGAGAATACCCTCGAGCCACTGCCCAGCCACTGTCGAGCACCACCAAACTCCATCATGTTTTGGGAAGTGGGCTCCAATACCTACCTTTAATCGAGTTCGCTTATAATAAAAGATTTTTCAAGAAACTATTAGGATGACTTTGTATGAAGCGTTGTATGGGCGTAAATGCTGATCTCCTTTGTATTGGGATGAGGTTGTCACTGACAACTTGTCAGGAGACATTTGTTGGGTCCTCACATAATACAAGACACAATGGAGAAAATTACTCTCAAAGAATGTTGGCCACTTAGAGTCGGCCGAAAAAAAGTTATGTCACCCAAAGTTCTAAGAGAGGGGTAAAAGTTTCATCGCTTTAGTTACTAATTGAGAGAGAGACAAATTGGAAAATGTGAGGGTACAACTCAGGTTGAAAATGCATGCTTGATACCCAACTTGATATAATAGTCAGTAAGTAACTTGCGTCCGTGCCTCGCCTCAATTGTTAGTACTCTGAGCCACTAAGAACATTAACTTATTTTTTTTTTATTACTTTTATGATTCTTTTCTGAAGAAAAAGATATATAGCCCCCCAAAACTTAACCTCTTCTGACACTTATAAAACCAAACATTAAAAAGTGACACTCAACTCTCTCAAATTACCACTCAGTTTAGGTTAACGCCTTCCTTCAACATGTCCCTCTAAATAAGACAGACCATGTGTCACGTGACTTTTTTGAACAAAAACTCTTCAAAATGCATGTTTGTTGAAGTTACTTTGCCGAAATTGCCACTAAAAACTATTCAAAAAATAAATAATAAAAAAACCAAAAAAATTGAAAGAACGACCAAATCACTGCAATAGGTTGTAGGGGTGATTTTTCTACAACTGAAAATGGAAAGTGGGATTGGCAGGGGATTGAACCACCCCTTGGCCATGAGGGGGTTGGTCGGTCACCCCCTTGACCAGTTGGGATGTGGCCAAACCTCCACCATAAGTTGTCAAGGTGGTTCGCCACTAGTCAAGTTTTCTTTCTTTCTTTTTTTATTGTTTTTTTAATAATGTTTAAGGGCATTTGTGGAAAGTATAAACAAAAAAAAATTTATGTGTGGCCTACCTAACACATTTTTCATCAATGTTGATGGAAAAACCTAATAGAAGATATTATTTATAATATAATGGTAATTGGTGGGGGTCGAGATTCGCTTTATAAAGTTTGGACGTATAAGTGCTAAAAGGGTGTAATTTATTTATTTATTTTTTTGGGAGGAGAGAAAACTGTATTTTTCTCTTGTTTTAGTTCCAACGCGTACAAAAAACACCAGACTCGGAACATAATTTCCTCAAATTTCCTAAGTGGCCATATCTTGAGCTTGCATTCAACCATGATTTTATGCATAAAATTGTAGTTGGCTATCAAATGTTTATGTTAATTTTGCTGCAACTGTTTTTGATTGATATTTATTATTTTCATCAAACCAATTGCTGATACATAAAAATATTATCAACTTGTTATTTGGTTCACGGCACCTTTCAAGATACTGAGAAATTCTGATCGATCATGTGTGTTGAGTTTTATAAATTGATAAAATTTAAAGAAAATAATGAATTGATAATGCGGGTGAATATAATGTTTTATTCGTTTGTTTGGACGTTTGAGTTAAATAAATGTATAGAAAAGAAAAATACATAACATTCTTTTTCTATTTATAAATATTATTAGCTGAATGGTAAAAGATATTTCAGGCAGTCAATGTACATATATATATATATATATCTAGCTACATATTCTCGATCCCTTAATTCTATCCAATTTGGAAAGAATCTGCAAATAAATAGAAATATTTTTAATGTTGTTTCCAATATTCTATTTCTTCAATATTAATTTCTCATTATGTTACGCATGTCAACTAGTTGACGTGGGTAAGTGTACGTAAGTCTCATGATAATTAGTTTAGTTAACACCAAACTGTTTGTGTACAAACTCTCTCTCTCTCTCTCTCTCTCTCTCTCTCTCTATATATATATATATATATAAAGAAAGATGCATGTAAGAAGTTGTTGGGTAAGAACATAATAATAGTCAAATGAAAAACGCGTAGGTTTCTTCTCCCATCAATCAATGACAACTTGCCTGGAATCTCTTCGGCTTTGTTCCACTTCTAATGCAGACAAAGAAAAACCAAGGGTTTTTGTCCGGTTTCCAAAATTATCCTATAAAAATGATTCTTCTACTGTTATTTTCTGAAACAAGCTAGTTGTAATTAAGAATAATAACATAACTAGTTTTTCACTATTTAAGAAACAGCTTTTAACAATAAGGACATCGAAGTAGACGTTCATACGTACGCTGAATCTATAAAGTGATCAAGAGCAATACCAAACAGAAATAGAAAAAAAGCCAAGACGTACGTGCAGCTTTGAGTATGGCTTCCTTCCCCATCTCCGTGGCCCTAGTGCTCTTTACCTTGCTCTGCCTGAGCATGGAAGCTGCGGCAACTGAGTATATCTACCATTTCTGTTCAGACACCGCTACTTTCACTCCCAACAGCACCTATCAGTCCAATCTCTATCAACTCTTTTCCTCCCTTTCCTCCAACTCCACACGTCAAGATGGGTTCTACAACAACACCGTAGGACGAAACGCCTCAGACTCTGTCTACGGCCTCTTCCTCTGCCGTGGTGACCTCACAGTTCAAGACTGCCAAGCTTGCGTAGCAAGTGCAACCCAAGATCTGACTCAGAAGTACTGCCCCGTAGCACAAGAGGCCATAATCTACTACGAGGAGTGCATGTTACGCTACTCATACCGATATTTCTTCTCCACCATGATCACCGCTCCTAGTATCAACCAACCTAATAGACACAATATTTCTGATCCAGTTCGCTTTAACCAACTATTGACAGAGACGATGAGTGGTTTAATAACCCAGGTTGCAAATGATGGAACCAGTGACAAAAAGTTTGCAACAAAAGCAGCAAGTTTTACTGGGTCCCAAATACTCTACACCCTCGAGCAGTGCACGCCTGACATATCCAGCTCTGATTGCAGTACATGTATACAGACAGCGATAGCGTTACAGTCGAAATGTTGTGGTGGACTCCAAGGAGTAAGGGTTATGTTACCTAGCTGTAGAATCAGGTATGAAATGTACCAGTTTTACCGAACGCTTAATATTGCACCGACTCCAACGCCTATTCCAGCAATTCTTCCTCCTTCGCCTTCACCTTCGTCACAGAATTCAGGTCAGTAGCTCTTTTCTCATGATTAAATCATAATGAGTGTATTTTTCGTTGTAGCAACCACTCCCAATGAAATAATATTGTTTATTTTTTGTTCTCTGAACCCGACTTTTCAAGAAATTATCTATCCTGATACTACTTTAGCATAAACATGCTGAACTGTGAAATTCTGATAAGTTAATGATCATTACAGTTTTAAAACGCATTGCATCGAGAATGATGCAAATATACATATAAGCACATCCTCATTCTCGTGCCCGGGAGATATGGGACGCCACATTTTTTTCTACATGAACTCTTCCTTCGTTTAGCATGTCAAAGATTTTATATATTGATTATGCAGGAAAACGCAAAATCTCATCTCTGGGGATCATCCTTTCGATTGTTGCTGCTACGGTGGTGCTGTTGGTTATGGGCTTCTATTTGCTAAGGAGAGCGAGAACTGCTGTACAATATCAAATTGGTAAAAGAAGAAGTTAATTGATTTTATATAATATGTTCTATTAATCCTCATGTCTACACACTTTGCTCATATTTACTGTTTAGCTGCATGTGCAGCGGCGAATGATGTTTCAACCGTGGAGAAACTTGATGACTCCTTGCAATTTGATTTGGCTACGATTGAAGCTGCTACAAACAACTTCTTGGAAGATAACAAGCTAGGTACAGGTGGATTTGGCGAGGTTTACAAGGTTAGATTAATTAGTATTCTTTTTATTTTTGCTTTAAGAATACACCTGCGTCTTATGAACCCATGTTGGAAATATAGGACTCACGACATGATAGAGGGAGAATTTGCATTAAATTTAAATAATAAAAAGAGATTCAAAATTATTAATCAAATTTATGTATTGGAGTCTTATTAATATATTCTTCTCAATAAATTGGTTGTTAATATAAAAATCAGAGTGGTAATTATTCGACTATTAATTTTTCAGTTGAATTAGAGTAACATTTTGTCAACTGTTAATAAAAAAATTAACAAGAGCTTCTTTTTGAGATTCAATTAATTTTTCTATTTTTCTCATTTTCTTAACTTTTCATATCCAGATTCTTATTTTCTATCAAACATATTTAAGAGTGTACTAAAATCAAAATAAATTAATATTTAAAGTTTATAACAATAGAATCGATCTGACATTATGATGACAAGAGATTGGAATTGAGAACAACAATTACTAAAATCACAGTATTTGATTGCAACTATGTGAATATATATATATGAGGAAAAAAATATAGTTTTATAAAATCATATGGAATACGAAAAAAGAAAAAGAAGAAGTAAAGAGTGAGATAACTTATGGGTAGAATCAAAATGCCAAAAATTAGGAGTGATGAAAGAAAAGAAGAGAAAAATAAATAGAATAAGAAAACATGTTGAGGCATGCTTTGGTTTGAAGTGTTCTAGTTAAGGTTTCAAACATGCCATGTTCTCTCTCTCTCTCTCTCTCTCTCTCTCTCTCTCTATGTGCTCATGTCCTCTTATTTTATTTTTCTTGAGTTGTTCTACCCTCTAATTCACATACATTTCCTTCTCTCATTCTCTTTCACATGATGGTCTTTCACATTTGTTTTTTTTTTTTTTTTTTTTTGGGCAAATTAAGCATAAAGGGTCCTTATTTTTTTTGGAGGGACTTAGTCGGTACTATACGTTAACTATCTACCCCTTTGAGCGGCTCCTTACGGCAAGCAGATACGTTGTACAATTTAAAGAATGTGATTCAAATGTCCAGAGCTTTTGTTTGATGTTATGATTATATATATATATATATATATATATATATATATATATATATATATATATCCCATCAAGTAAATTGTGTTAATAGCAATTGAAAGCATATTTCAGGGTGTACTTCCAAATGGCGAAGAAATAGCTGTCAAGAGACTTTCAAGAACCTCTAGACAAGGTAACGAGGAATTTAAAAATGAAATTGTTTTGGTGGCCAAGCTTCAACACCGAAACCTTGTACGACTATTAGGATTTTGCTTCGAAGGAGAAGAAAAGATACTCGTTTACGAATTTGTACGCAACAAAAGTCTTGACAAATTTATATGCGGTATTGTTTTCTAAACATTCATTTGACTTCATTGTGTCATAGAAAATGCATATGGTTGCTATTAAATTTAGGGTTCGTTTGGGTTTGCGATTTCAAAAAGTGCGATTTAAAAATAGCAATTTAAAAATGTACGATTTGAAAATGTGACTTTTAAAAATACAGTTAAGCGTTTGGCAAAATCGTCATTTGGTATTTAAAATCACAGTTTATCCCTTAAAATTATGCGTATGCAAAAAAAAATCACCTTATTTTTGAAAACATAGATTTTCTATATTTTCAAATCGCAATTTTTTTTAAAATGCAATCCCAAACGATCAATTTTCTTCGATTTTGTTTAAAGTCGCATTTTTTGTCTAGGAAATCACAATTTCAATCACATCCTTACACTTCAATGTTTACTAGATTTATATATTCTAACTCAATGTTGATTTTGATGAATGAGTAGACCCTGAAAAACAAAGACTATTGGATTGGGCAACACGTTACAATATTATTGGAGGGATTGCTCGTGGGATCCTCTATCTTCATGAAGATTCTCGTTTGAAAATTATACATCGTGATCTTAAAGCTAGTAACATATTATTAGATGAGGATATGAATCCAAAAATTGCAGATTTCGGCATTTCCAAGATCTTTGAAGTTGATCAAACTCAAGGAAATACAAGTAGAATCATTGGAACATAGTAAGTTATAATTTAGATTGTGTTCTTTCTGTTACTCCATGTTGGAATAATTATTTATCATCAAGAAAGAGGAAAAAATAGAGTTCGTAATTAATGAAATGCCTTGAGAAGTGGTAGATGTATATCACATGTAAACAAGATCATCTTTTGAACAAAGAAACACATATACACACACTCACACATTGTTTTCTTTGCTTTGCACAATCTAGATTATGAATTCATTAATGTTCTCATCCAAAAAACTTCACGATAGATAAAAAAAAAGGGGGGGGGGGGGGGGGGGGGGGGGGGGGGAAATGGTTATTTAAATATCTCAAATTCCATATCTTAGGGTAACTAATAGAAGCATTAGATTTAATTCTAGAGTTCTATATTGTCCTTCACTAATATTGTTGTGTTTTTTTGTTGATTTGTAGTGGTTACATGGCTCCAGAATATGCAACATATGGACGGTTTTCTGCCAAATCAGATGTATATAGTTTTGGTGTCTTAATTTTTGAGATTTTAAGTGGGAAGACGAATAGTTCTTTCTATCAAATAGAAAATGCTGAGGACCTCAACAGCTATGTGAGTATGACACAAATATTGGAATTTCATCACTTTAGTTAATGCCTAAATTCCCATCTTTGAATGAGAGGGAGAGAAGATAACATTATAAGAATTTTTATTAATTAATGCAGGCTTGGAAGCTTTGGAAGGATGGAAGACCTTTGGAGTTGTTGGATCCATCTTTGGGAGACTCTTACTCAAGTAACGAAGTCATGAGGTGTATCCATATTGGCTTATCTTGTGTTCAGGAAAATCCAGCTGACAGGCCCACTATGACATCAATACTTCTTATGCTAAACAGTTACTCTATGACTCTTCAAGTACCTCAGGAGCCAGCATCTGTCCTTAAAAGGAGAGCAGAGCCAAGCATGCCAATAAATGAGCCTGAGCCAAATCAACCTTCAAGCAACTCAATGCAATGGTCCGTTAACGGACAAACTATTACTGAACTTGACCCTCGATAGTGCGATTAAATTATCTGTGACCTAACACAAGTGTTTGTTTGTGAGAGTTATTGTTTTGCATCATGATATATAATGGAAATGATAAATGATTTTGTTTTGATGTATCCCCCCTTGATTCTAAAGAGAGAGGGAAAGAATGCAGTGTTTTTTATTATAGAAAATACAAATTGATCCCAATTTCAACAATTGAGAAAATATCTAAATTTTATCACACAATACCAATTAGCAATTTGTATAACAATTAAGCCAAACACCATAGTTATCAATACCAAAATTGAAGCAAGCATAGAATAAATCAACATAGATGTTGAAACTAACAACTATTTTATTCAAAGGATGTCAATACTCTTGAGATATGGAAATGAGGAAAGTAACAATAGCAAGGGTTTTTTCAGACGAATAAGGAAACAAGAAATTTCCTAAATGCTACCCAGGCGCTTGAAGGAGTAGCAAATCGATTGGTGACAACAGTAACTAGCATTTGGGGAAAAGGCACTCGAAGAGAACAACAGGTTGTTCTCTCAAAGAATTCAACAAATATCCTTACCTAACATTCGACCGAAACTTAGGCTCAGCAAGAGCAGAATGATAGCTTATGGACATCGAGGAACTGCTCAAAGTTGCAAATTGCACGGTAGTGCAAAAAGACAAGTATGCCACTTAGCTTAAATATGTAGACTAAAATGTGTGATTACTTGTGTGTGTGTGCGTGTAGTTTAAAGGTTCATAAATGTTGAAGTCCCAGTGTGTGTGTGTGTGTGTGTGTGTGTAGCTTAACTATGTTGGCTAGAATGTGTGATTACTTTTGTGTGTGTGTGTAGTTTAAAGGTTCATAACAGTTGAAGTCCCAGTATGAAATGAGACATAAGATTATAGACTTTGTTAAATTTAAAGGGATCTTACAAACCGCCTTTTTGAAATTTTATGAGACCTCAGAATTCAACATCATATGAAATTTGACATCTAATTAAGGATCTAGGGAATTCAATATCATATGGGATGCCTAGGTCAGGAATATTGGCTCGAAGGGTCTAGGTTTGTGAAGCGAAATAATTGGACGAACTAGTAATAAAGGTACTTAGGAAAAGAGGAAGGTATGGTCCTAGACTATGCGCATGAAGAAACTCTCAAATTATTGCAACACAATCGAGAAGGTCTTTTGAGAATAAAAATAAGACATCGATCACATGATTCGTTGCACAATGCTTTACTTATTGGTAAGTAAAAGTATAACACATCAACAACTAGCAGGACCCATCCAACCACTCCAAGTACTAGAATGGAAATAGGAGGAAGTTGCAACCGACTTTATAGTAGGATTAACTAGAACCCCAACTAGAAACAATACGATTTGGGTGGTGATAAACAAACTGAAAAAAAAAATAAAAAAATAAAAAAAATGGTAGATCTGTATGTTAAAGACATTGTCATGCTTCATGGATCACCAACTGCTATTGTCTCAAATGAGGATTCTCGCTTCACTTCGAGGTTTTGGACGAATTAAAGTTTAGCACAGCCTACCACCCAACGATTGATGGTCATTCAGAAAAGACCATCCAAATTTTAGAAGCCATGTTAAGGATCTGTGTACTCAAATTTAGGGAAGTAGGTTCCAATACCCACCGTTAGAGGAATCTGGTACGAGGAGGCATGGTACGCTACTCAAACCACTATTTCTTCTCCACCATGAACATACAGCCTAGCTATTTCCAATTGAGTATAAACAATATTTCTGATCCAGATCACTTTAACCAGTTAGTGATGGCAACGATGAATGGCTTGGTAAGCCAAGTTACAAATGTTGGAATTGGAGCCAAGAAGTTTGCAACAAAAGAAGCAAATTTTAGTGGGTCTCAAATACTCGATCTACACCCTTGAGCAGTACACGCTTGCCATATCCAGCTCTGATTACAATAAGTGTATACAGGAAAGGGATAACGTTAATGCAGCAATGTTGTAGTGGATACCAAGGGGCGAGAGTTATGTTTCCTAGCTGTATAATCAAGTATGAATGTACTAGTTTTACAAAATGACTAATGCATCAACGTCACCACACCTATGCCAGTAATTCTTCCTTCGCATTTGCGTTCGTCGCAGAGTTCGGGTCAATAGCTTTTTTTTCTCACAATTCAATCATAACAAGTGTCTAGTTTATCATGTCAATGAAGATTTTATTGATTATGCAAGAAAACAAAAAATCATGTCTCTAGGAATCATCCTTACTATTTTTCCTGCGATGGTGGTGCTGTTGGTTGTGGGCTTCTGTTTGCGAAAAAGAGCGAGAACTGCTGTACAATATCAAATTGGTAAAAGAACAAGTTAATTGATTTTATATAATATGTTTTATTCCTCATGTCTACACGCTTAATTTGCTCTTATAATTGTGTGATCCATTACATTTATTGTTCGACTGTGCAGTTGTGAATGATGTTACAACAGTGGAGAAACTTGTAAACTCTTTGCAATTTGATTTGGCTCTGATTGAAGCGGCCGCAAAGAAGTTCTCGAAAATTAACAAGCTAGGTATAGGTGGATTTGGCGAGGTTTACAAGGTTAGATTAATTAGTATTCTTTTTATTTTTGTTTTAAAGAATATTATGAATTTAAATATAGCAAATTAATGTATGCAAAAGCAGTTATTAAAACCAGCTAGCACCGCAAACTTGATGGAATTGCGTGCTCAATCAATATCTTTCCTATTGATCACCCCGTTGTCATATAAATATAATTGGAATTGAAACTCATGGTACGAGTGAGATCAAGTGCACATAAAAAGTGTGCAAAATTATATTGAATATTCATAATATGAATACGTTAACATAATGTAAGAACATAAATAATTATGCATGACCATATGAAGTGAAGCCTCATAACCGATATATGCATGAAAAATCATGAAAAACTTGAGTTTAATTAGTAAAAAATGAGTCTAGAAATACAATTATGAAAAGAGATTACGTATGCATGTACATAGACGTTAAGAAATTAATCCAATATAGACGAATGTTGAAACACCATTTATCTCAAAAGTTTAAGATGATAAAAAATGATGAACTTAATTATTTAATTAATATTTTTAATACTCTCCTTCATGTGCAGACTCAAACTCTCATCAAGTGAGAGCTGAACTAAATAGTCAAGGTTCAAACTACTTTCATACCATTTACAGTCTTTCTTGTCGATGCTGATAATAGGTCATCGGCGTCAACATCGACATATCATTTTGGGTTCTAAATGCTTCAGCGTCGACTCTAATTATTATTAGCGTCGACATTTGTCATCACTATTGAGTATTAGGGATGGAGAATTTGCGTCAATGATACAACATTTGGACTTTTAGCAACAACAAAATGTCGACGCTGATAATCAAAATTTTTTTTTTTTCCAAATTATTCAGATTTAAGAAAAGTTACCATGAGGAGAAGTCATGGTAACTTTAGGAAGATGTTTTTGTTTTTAATCCAAGTTATTGTAGGTATAAATTAAAGGTTATATTTTCTTTTAGTCAAAGATCGATTATGATGACAAATTCATTCAATTCGGTATCTGGATTTGGAGTTGGGGAGTTGGCGGTAAAGCTAAGATATTGCGTTAGTTGCCTACCCCTTCGACGAAATAGGTTGAAGGATTTAAAGACTATGATTCAAATGTACCCCAGAGCTTTTGAAGAGACTTTCATATTTCAGAGTGTACTTCTAGATGGCCAAGAAGTAGCTATGAAGAGACTTTCAAGAAGGTCTGGACAGGGAAAGGAGGAATTTAAAAATGAAGTTAGTTTGGTTGCCAAGCCTCAACACCAAAACGTTGTGAGGGTATTATGATTTTGCTTGGAAGAAGAAGAAAATATACTCGTCTACGAATATGTACCCAACAAAAGCCTTGACAATTTTCTATACGGTATTGTTTTTCTAAACATTCATATGACTTCCTTGTGTCATGCTTAAAATGCATGGAGCTTTTGAAGATTTGTGAAATCTTATAACTAATCAATAAGGAGTCATTAACTTTATGGAACTTCAAAAAAAATTATCAAGTATCGTGGAGCTTTTGAAGATGTGACAGAGAAAAAGATTGGATTTCCTTTTGTATTTGTCAATTTTAGTTGAGTTTAATTACTTAAGTATCTATTGACATCAATTTATTTATTCTAACTCAATGTTGATTTTGATGAATGAGTAGACCCTGAAAAGCAAAAACTATTGGACTGGGCAACACGTTACAAGATTATTGGATGGATTCTTGAGGGCTTCTATATCTTCATGAAGATTCTCATTTTAAAATTATATATTGTGATCTTAAAGCTAGTAACATTTTATTGGATGTGGATATGAATCCAAAAATGTAGATTTCGGTATTTCAAAGATCTTTGAAGTTGACCAAACTCAAGGAAATACAAGTAGAATCATTGGAACATAATAAGTTCTATATTATATTGTGTTCTTTGTGTTACTCCATGTTTGAAACATTATTTACCATAAAGAAATGGGAAAAGTAGAGCCCTTACCAAAAGAAATGCCTTGAGAAGTTGTAGATATATAGCATATTTAAACAACGTAGCCCTTCATATCTCAAATTACATATCTTAGGGCAACTAATAATAAAAGTATTATATTTAACTCTAGGGTTTTATATTGTCCTTCACGAATATTATTCTGTTCTATTTGGTGATTTGTAGTGATTATATGGCTCCAGAATATGCAATATATGGACGGTTTCTGAGAAATTAGATGTATATGGTTTTGGTGTCTTAGTCTTGGAGATTTTAAGTGGCAAAAATAACAATTCTTTCTATCAAACAGACAATCCTAAGGACCTCAGAAGCAATGTGAGTATAATAAAAATATGTTAATTTCATCACTTTAGTTGATGCCTAAATCATCACCTTTAAATGAGAGGAAGAGAAGATGACACTAAATTAATTAATTTTTTTACTAATTAATGCAGGCTTGGAGGCTTTGGAAGGATGGAACACTTTTGGAGTTGTTGGATCCATCTTTGAGAGACTCTTACTCAAGTAACGAAGTTATGAGATGTATCCACATTGGCTTATTATGTGTTCAGGAAAATCTAGCTGACAGACCCACTATGGCAACAATACTTCTTGTGCTAAATAGTTACTCTGCGACTCTTCTATCATGTCATGAGCCAACGTTTGTTCTTCATAAAAGAACGAAACCAAAAAAACTCCAATAAAGGAGCATGAGCCAAATCAATTTTCAAGCAGTTCAATGCAATGGTCCATTAATGGAGAACCTATTACTGAACTAGTTCCTCAATAGTGTGATTAAATTATTCTTGACCTTTTGTAAAAAATTTAAAAAAAAATTTAAAAAAAAAAAAAAAAAAAATCTTGACCTGATACAAGTATCTATATTGAGAGTTATGTGAAATGATAAATGCATTTGTTAATTGTGATGTATCCCCTTTAATATATGCTTGTTAAGGATATGGATAGTGAACTTCATCAACGAACCAAATCTCTTACTCAAGGAAGAACTTAATCTTCTACCTAGGATGAGGATAACTCATGATCTACTCGATCAAGAGAATTTTTGAAATCCTCAAACTTTGTTATAAAACTCTCAAAGATTAATAGAGATGAAGAATTATTTCCAAACCAAAACACTTTGTGTTCTCAAAATGCTAGAGAGAGAGAGAGAGAGAGAGAGAGAGAGGTGTTTCTCACTATAAAGAGCTAGATTATGTTGTTTAACTCAATTTTAAATGACAAGAATTATTTAGTTCTTAAAGAGTCGCCTTTTAGAAATTTTTATTACATACAGAGGATTCTAAATAAAATACCAATTTTTTATTTATTGATTGTTTCTAATTCAAAGAAGAAAATAGTCAATCTGTCTCCTATATTTCATACTCTTTATATTGAGATTTGTCCAAAGAAAAGGGATAAGAGAAATTGTATGGGATCGATCTATAACAGGAGGCCTCCTTTCCTTGCCCAAATATGGGACAAGGCCCCTCAGGTTGACCCTCTAGTCGGGTAGCTAGGGGAGCCTCCTCTCACACATCTCTACCTAAAGAAGAAGCAAAAGTAATAATTAAATCCCATTTTGCCAATCAAAGTGAGATTACTATTTTGGAGAGCCATGGTGATGAGCGTATTGCATGCCTTCTTAAACCAATTAAGAGACATGGCTCATCATATGACTTGCACGTAGCCACGCCCACTTTTCTAGTTGACATGCGGAAGATAAGGAGAATTATGGATGAATTAGCTTGTTGGATCCAATATTAAATGCTCTATTGTTTTATATGAAATCCTTTGAAATTGGATAGAATTGGAGGAGTAGCATGTATCTTTTTCTCTTTTTTATACATGTATTTATCTCTAGAGTAATGCTATATGAGTGATGCTATATCCCACTTTTTCATTGGGATGATCCGGATACAGTGCGTGGTACTCTAGTTTATTCTAACTGATGCATTTCATTAATGTTATATCCTATATTTTTATTTTATAAGTGATGTAGGGGGATCCGAGCCAGATGATGCTGAGCTGTCAGATTGCACATTGATGACGCTGAATTACTTGGAGCAGACAGATCAGCGCAAAATTGGCAAGAAATCGTGATCTGACCTAATTGGGGCAATTTTCGAGTGCGCTGCAGTATTTTAGCCATAAATTTGGCTACGAGTATCTGATTTGTGCATATGACCCCAATTCGGAAAGCTCTCTTCGGCGTGCACGTTGTGGCCATAGAGCTTTGCTTGGTCAACCTCGTTTCAAGCCCCAAAATCCGCTATTTTCCTTTCCAAAATCCTAATTGTAGATATTTTTTCCATTTTCGGTAATTTTCCGTTTACTGTTTAGGAGGTGATTCTAAGCCCGATTTGAGCCAGATTTTTGGTAGTTGACTTATTTTATTCTATATTTCTTTTTATTAAGGTTATTAAAGTTTTGCTATTTTTGTCAATTTTCAGTTATATTAGCCCGACTTGTGGGCATTTTTAAACAGACGATTGTTTAATGATATTTTCTCAGAGTTTGTCTCTGTTTTAGGGATAATTATTCGGTTTTCTTCCTTGCAAACTGCATGTTGAATAGCCTGCAGAATAATCACTATTCTGTCCAGCATCAATTGATATTAGAGCATCAACACTTTTCTAAGACGAGTTCTTCATCGGTTTCGATGGCTGGTGGTCGTGGTGGTCGTCGTGGGCAGGTTCCGAATGAGGAAGCTCTGCACCGTGATCGTAACGTTCAGGATGTGATGATTAAGGATTTGCAGAGTTAGCCCAGCGCCTAGCGGCACAGGAAGTCGGCAATCGTGAGATGGAGAACTTCGATTTTGATTCCACCTTCGACAACCCGTATCACAATCGTACTTCAAACCGGGGGCACCGTGGTCTGGAAAGTCATCATGGAGCTGTCAGTTTCAAAGTAGACTTGCCCGAGTTTTCTGGCACGTTACAAGCTGAAGGTTTCGTCGATTGGTTGAATGAGTTTGGGCGGATTTTCGAGTATAAGGAAGTCCCCGATCTCGACAAAGTGAAATTGGTCACCATCAAATTAAAGGGTAGAGCATCTGCATGGTGGGAGCAGTTGAAGCAGTCAAGAGAGAGGCAAGACAAATCCAAGATCACCGATTGGGAGAAGATGAAGAACAAGATGAAGGGTCACTGCCTTCCTTTCGGCTACACTCAAACCCTGTTTCAACGACTTCACTCGTTGAGGCAAGGCATGAGATCAGTGGATGACTACACAGAGGAGTTCTATCAGTTGGTCGCACGGAACTATCTATCTGAGATAGAAGAGCAGATGGTGGCGCGGTATTTGGGAGGATTGCGACAACCCCTACAAGATGCCCTCAGCCTACACTTGCTATGGACCATTTTTTAGGCCTATCAGCGTGCACTTATCGTGGAGAAGCAGCAGAACATGCGACCAGTGGTCAGAAGCGATCAAGGCAATCGCCCGGTTCGGCCCTAAGAATCCTGTCCTGTCCAGCCCCCAACGCAGGGTAATTCTAACCTTAGTATTAAATGTTTTAGATGTGGTGAACAAGAACATAGGGCTACTGATTACAGGAAACCTGACAGCTAGAAGGGCAAGAACCTCCTACTTAAGGAAGGCGTGGTAGACAACACGTATGAGGAGATTAAAGATCCAGTGTATGACGATGATGGAGATGAAGATGTAATGTATAGGGACGGCCAAGAGACTCTGGTCATTCGTAAGAGTCTACAAACCCCCAAGGGCGACTCTGGAGACAATTGGTTGAGAACCAATATTTTCCACACAACTTGCACAGTGGCCGACAAAGTCTGCAAAATGATCATTGACAGTGGTAGCTGTGAGAACGTAGCATCTGAAGAGGCTGTCCAAAAATTGCAGTTGAAGACAGAACGACATCCCAAGCCATACAAGTTGTCGTGGCTCGACAAGGGGAGTGAGGTAAAAGTAGATAGACGATGCCTAGTATTCTTTTCTATTGGCAAGAAGTATTTTGATAATGCTTGGTGTGATGTAGTATCTATGGACGCTTGTCTTATATTGTTAGGCAAAACCTTGGCAGTATGATCGCAGTGTGGTGCATGATTGCAGGAAAAATACATATTCCCTTAGCATCAAAGGGAAGAAGATTGTGTTGGCACCTCGTCGGGACGGAGTCAATCCTACCCCAGTAGCCGATAATACTAACCTGCTTTCTATGCCTAGGTTTTTAGTCAAAGTTGAGCGTGAAGATAGAGCTTATGCTTTACTGCCTTGTGGGAATAGTGCAGTAGATGAGACTCCAGATTTGCCACCAGAGGTCCAGCAGCTGCTAGCATAATTTTCTGACCTAATGCCAGAAGATTTTCCTTCCGAGCTACCACCTATGCGAGATATCCAGCATCAGATTGACCTGATTCCTAGGTCGATTTTGCCTAATAGGCCAGCTTATCGCTTCAGGCCCAAGGAAGCGGAAGAGTTGTGGTAGAGTTGCTGGAGTGAGGCTACATCCGTGAGAGCATGAGCCCATGTGCAGTTCTTGCCCTGCTAGTACCGAAGAAAGATGGTTCGTGGCGCATGTGTGTTGATAGCAAAGCAATCAACCGGATCACAGTAAAATATAGGTTCCCAATTCCCCGCCTGGATGATATGTTAGATCAGTTGTCCGGCTCTAAGGTCTTCTCAAAAATTGACCTTAAAAGCGGCTACCACCAGATCAGAATAAGGCCTGGAGATGAGTGGAAAACAGCGTTCAAGACGCAGCATGGTTTGTACGAGTGGATGGTGAGGCCTTTTGGGTTGTCCAACTCACCTAGCACTTTTATGAGGTTCATGCACCAGGTTCTGCAGCCTTTTATGGGGAAATTCGTTGTGGTTTACTTCCACGATATCCTCATCTACAGCCCGACTTGGGAATCACATTTTGATCACCTCCGAGCTGTTTTCAGTGTGTTGAGGACGGAGCGCCTATTCTTCAATCAGAAGAAGTGTTCTTTCTTCACTACTTCTGTAACTTTTCTGGGTTTTGTTGTATCTACTGATGGTGTTCATGCAGATCAGTCAAAGATAGATGCAGTCTTAGAGTGGCCCCAACCAAAGACCTTGCACGATGTCAGGAGTTTCCATAGGTTGGCGTCTTTCTACTGCCGATTCATCAGGAATTTCAGCACCCTGATCGCTGCCCTCACAAAGTGTCTCAAGGGATGTGAGTTCCAATGGTCTAAGGAGGCAGAGACTAGTTTCCAACTAGTCAAGCAGAAGATGACAGAGGCACTTGTTTTGGCACTCCCTAATTTCGAGAAGGTGTTCGAAGTAAACTGTGATGCATTGGGAGTTGGCATTGGTGGCGTTCTCAATCAGGAGGGGCGTCCCATAGCTTTTTTTAGTGAGAAGCTATAGGGATCAAAGAAGAATTATTCCACCTATGACCTGGAGTTCTATGCCATCGTCCAGTCCCTGAAGCATTGGCGTCACTACCCAGTACAGAAGGAATTTATTCTTACAGTCAACATAAGCTGAGCAGACGACATGCCAAGTGGGTGGCGTACTTACAAGAGTTCACCTTTGCACTAAGGCATCAAGCAGGAAGTCTAAACCATGTCGCAGATGCCCTGAGCCATCGTACGTTTCTCCTCACCACCATGAGTACTAAAGTTGCAGTGTTTGACACTTTTACTGATATGTATGTAGTTGATCATTCCTTTGGGAAGATAATTCAGGAGCATAATGGTTATCTGTTTCGTGGGTTACAATTGTGCATCCCAAATTGTTCACTAAGGCAGCAGATTATTAGTGAACTTCATAATGAGGGTCACTTCGGGCAAGATAAAACGTTGTCTCTTATCTCTTCTGATTACTACTGGCCCAAGTTGACCAGTGATGTGGCTCACTTTGTGGAGTGTTGTAATGTGTGTCAGAAGTCCAAGGGTGTTCTCACCAATGCAGGCATGTACACCCCATTACTGGTTCCTGAAGCTCCTTGGCTCAATGTCAGCATGGACTTTGTGTTGGGATTGCCCCATAACCAACGGGCGTGTGATTCCATTTTAGTTGTGGTTGACAGGTTTTCCAAGATGGCCCATTTTGTAGCTTGCAAGAAGACCATGGATGTTGCCCAGATCGCCCATTTTTACTTCAGGGAGATTGTGCGTCTCCATGGTGTTCTTCGATCCATCACTTCAGATTGGGATACCAAATTTATCAGTAATTTTTGGAGGAGCCTATGGGGAAAACTGGGGACAATGTTGAATTTTAGCAGTGTTTACCACCCCCAGACGAATGGTCAGACAGAAGTGGTGAACCGGAGTTTGGCCAATCTTTTGCGCTGTTTGGCAGGGACTAAACCGAAGCAGTGGGATTTGGCCCTACCTCAAGCCGAATTTGCCTACAACAGATCAAAGAGCAGGACCACAGGAATGAGCCCATTCGAGATTGTCTATGGTCAGAATCCATCCGGAGTATTGGACTTAGCTCCTGTCCCACATGCAGATCGTTTGAATCCTAAGGCAGATGAGCTGGCTGAACATCTTCAGGGCATCCATGAGCAGGTGAAACTGGCCATTCAGGAGAGCAATTCCAAATACAAGGCTCGGGCAGACTATCATTGTCGTCAGGTACTTTTTGATGTGGGTGATTTTGTTTGGGCAGTCTTAACTCATGATCGGTTTCCTATTGACGAGTACAATAAACTTAAGGAGCGGAAGATCAATGATAACGCCTACAGGTTGCGTCTCCCCAGTCATTTGAAGACTTCTGATGTCTTTAATGTGAAGCACTTGACCCCTTGTTTTACGGATTCCGATGACATCACTGTGAACTCAAGGATGAGTTCTTTCCAACCCGGGGTGACTGATGCAGGGGGATTCGAGTCAGACGATGCTGAGCTGTCAGATTGCACATTGATGGTGCTGAATTACCTGGAGCAGGTGGATCAGTGCAAGATTGGCAAGAAATCGTGATCTGACCTAATTGGAGCAATTTCCGAATGCGCTGCAGTATTTTGGCCATAATTTTGGCTATAAGTATCTGATTCGTGCATATGACCCCAATTTGGAAAGCTCTCTTCAGCGCGCACGTCGTGGCCACTGAGCTATGCTCGGTGCACCTATTTCATGCCCCAAAATCTGCTGTTTTCCTTTCCAAAACTCTAATTTTAGATTTTTTTTTTCCATTTATGGTAATTTTCCGTTTACTGTTTAGGAGGTGATTATGAGCCCGATTTGGGACAAATTTTTGGCAGCCGGCTTATTTTATTCTATATTTCGTTTTATTAAGGTTATTAGGGTTTTGCTATTTTTGGCAATTTTTAGCTATATTAACCCGGCTTGTGGGTGTTTTTAAACAGACGATTGTTTATTGATATTTTCTCAGAATTTGTCTCTATTTTGGGGATAATTATTCTGTTTTCTTTCTTGCAAACTGCCTATTGAATAGCCTGCAGAATAATCACTATTATGTCCGACGTCAATAAGGTTAACGTTGTAGTACCAATCAATCCTTTATTTTTTTATTTTTTATTTTTACAATAAATTTTAAAGGTTAACTGAGACTGTTACGTTAAAATTGATGCAATTACTAAGGAAGAATACACCTAACCTTCCAAATTTACACCTCTTTGATACTCATATCTTAAAACTTTAAAAAGTGACATTTGGCATTTCCAACTACCACTCCATTAAGGTGAATACACTATGTCTGTATTTTCCATCAACTTCGACCAAAATTATATCACGCGATCACTTGAACATGACTATTTGGGACGAATCATGATCTCTAAATTGCCCCTTTTCCTGAAGTTTATTTCAAGTTTGGGGAAAATGCACTTAGCCCAAATTTACACCCTTTGGCACATTGATACCTATATATATATATATACTTAATATCTATGCGATTTATGTCTTCAAACTTAGGGTGTGTTTGGGATTGCGATTTCGTAAACAAAAAGCACGATTTTAAACCAAATCGCAGAAAATAAATCGTTTGGGAATTGCGTTTTTTAAAATATTGCGATTTGAAAACGCAAAAAATTGCTTTTCAAATCGCATGTAATTAATGGGGTGCTTTTTTGAAAAATAATTTTTCGAACATGAAATGATAATTCATAGTATAATTAAAAACTTACTATGTTCCAACGACTCTACTTGTGTTTCCTTGAGTTTGGCCAGCATCAAAGGTCTTTGATATGCCAAAGTCTGAAATCTTCGGACTTCATATTCTTATCTAACAATATGTTACTTGCAATAAGATCACGATATATGATTTTAAGATGAGAATCTTCATGAAGATCAAGTATCCCTCCGGCAATTCCTCTAATAATTTTGTAACGCATCACCCAATCCAATAGCCTTTGTTTTTCATGATCTATTCATTCATCAAAATCAATATTTGAATTAGAATATAGGAATTAAATTCAAGAGATTCTTAATTAAGTAATTAATTAAAACAAATAAAAAAGAGATACAAAAATGAAAATCCAATCTTTTTCTCAATTGCATCTTCCAAAGTTCCAAAAACATAATTGATAAACTTGTTGAAAGTATAGACAATGAATGAATCTCCATAGTCTATAAGATTGATAGATTTTTTCTCCAAATTGGGTTGGAAGAATTCCCTCCAAAGATGTCTACAAAATGCCATTAGTCGCTTGGCATGTGAGAAATACATGTTTTTTTAATAGAAATTTCTCCAACTCTGTTAATGCTATTAAAAAAGTAGGTATTTCTCATATGTACTCAAAAAACATATGGCAATTTTATAGTTGAAAGAAATCTCTATCTCTAAAAGATTCCACAAATCTTCTTCTTATAGAAACATATGTTGAGCAATAACAAAGTAAATTTCCTACACCACAAGGAAGTCGTACAAATGTTTAGAAAAAATATACTGTATAAAAATAAGTCGAGTTTTGTTGGCCACAAATTTTTGTAGATGAGTATCTTTACCTTTCCTTTCAAGCAAAATCCCAACAGTCTCACGAGGTTTCGATGTTGAACTAGAACAACCTCAGTCTTAAATGCCTTTATACCTTAATTAGAGTTTTGCGATAGTCTCTTCACAGCAATTTCTTGACCATTTAGAAGCATACCCTGATAATGAAAAATCGTAACAACAATTCACTTCAAGGCTAGGATATATATATGTCCCAACATCAAAAGCTTTTGAAAGAATCAAAGTTATTAAATCCTTCAGCCCAATTGGTCGAATTGGTGAATTAAAAGCCATCGACAATTCTCTTGTTGAGCTAATTATTTATACATAAAACCTTGTGAAATCCTTTCTTTCTTTTTTTTCTTTTTTTTTTTTTTGCACGAATACGAATGCAGTAAAGAAGGGTAAAATTACTAATTTAGTTCAAGGGTGTTCTAACCATATATATATATATATATATATATATATGAACACACGCACAAAAAAGAAGCTATGTGTTCAAAATGGTTCCTACAGTTAGTTGTTGAACAGAACCATTAAATGCATATGTGAATATTTTACAACCAATTGCCAATTAACACGTGACATGATTACTGGCTCGAATTACTGTAAAACTATAATTTTATCATTAACTAAAAAAAAAAATTTTAAAAAAAAGGGGACCATGATGAGGGGTGACCTTTCCTCACAGAGTCACAGGAGGCGAACGACTGCACCTTATTTGTTAGGGGAGGCCGATCGCCCCTCATCTATTGAATTGGGCCTCCCCTCGGTGAGGGGTGGTCAACCGCCCCTCGCATGGTGAAGGGAGGTTGGCCATCCCTCTTTGGAGGAAAAGGTTGGAAAACATACAAGGAATTTATCTTAGTTCTTACCTTAAAAGATATGTATGGAAACACAATAGCAACTATAACACCCCAGTTCCATATTATGAAGATGATAAGTAGTCTCCATAGAGTAGGTAGTTTATAAAGATAGTTACGAGTGTTAAGTCACGCATTGCCTACTTAATAGGTGAAATTGAGTTTTATAATGAATTTTATATGAAAGCTTTAAATTGATTAGTCATTTTGGGATGATAGTGCAAATGTAACTAATGTTTTTCCCTGAGTCGCTACAGCAACACTTTTAGGCTTGCCATAAGTAAGAATCAAGTTTTCTACATATAGATCTTTAAAAAGTTATATCACCTAATATATATATATTAATAAAGATAATCAAAATGTGATGTTATCAGTTTCAAAAGTAAATGTATAAAATTAAGTTAAATCTTCTTAGAGTGAAACATTTCAATTGTACGACTTCAAAAGTGATCTCTTAAAAAAATTAGGTAATTAACTATCAATGCAAGGCAGGCATTACAAGATATTTGCAATTTGCATTACCAACTCGTATGTCTCTATTATGGCTACTTAATTAAAAGACGATAATTAGATCCTAATTTCTTAAATATTGAAATGGTCTAATTTTTCTACTGTGAGCTAGCTATATATAGCGCCACTGATTTCCATCAACTATCATCGATTGCATCTCAAAAATCTTAATTAGCTTAACAAAACCTCCAACTACGTACTGAAAATCGATTGAATTTAAGGTATCATCCATCAAACTCTTTAAATAATAATAATAATAATTAAAAAGGAATCCTCTGCATGTGCATTTATAAACTTAATTTTGTTTATATATATAATAAGTTTGTGCTTTTGCTTTCTTTAGAACCAAACAATTTCAAACTGTAATGACTTCTCTTCGTCATAATTTCTGCTCTTATCAATTGTTTACACCTACATTGAGTTGATCGAGTACATCATTTTTTTAATAATTAAACTCATTTTGTATGATTTTGTATATCTTTGTTTCGACGCATTCACCTCGTGCAGTTTCTTGATTTTTATTATTATTTAAGAATTTTATTATATATATATATATATATATATATATATATATATATATATCAGCTATATTTTCCAGTCATTGCATAGTTATATATATTCTTACTTTATACTTAATTTATATATTCATCTTTTGAATATATAGTCGATATCAAATTATTATATATTTTTGTAAAAAATGTTATTTTTGCGTACATTTTATGTGCACACTGGCCTCATAATATTTAACATATGTGATCGATCACAATTAAAATTGAAAAAAATTAATCGTTGTGTAGTACAACCTCAAAAAATCGCACGTCATTATTTTTTGCATACATTAAATTTGTTTAAATAATAAAATTAATACTTATCCTTAAAAAAAATAAAAAATAAAAAATAAAAAATTGAATACTTATATAATTATAATCTCGTTCCTAGTAAACCTCACCAAATCCACCTGCATGCACCAGTATATCTTGTTATTCTTCGAGAAATTTTTTGTGGCAGCTTCAATGGTAATCAAATCAAATTGCAAGGACTCTACAAGTTTCTGTGTAGAGAGTCCTTGCAATTTGATTTGACAGGCTAAACGATGATTATTCAAGATGAGTTTTTGTGTTTTCCTGCATAATCAATAAAATCTTCATTGACAGGCTAAACGATGGAATAGTTCATGTAGAACAAAAAAAATACTTGTATACTAAACAGTCGTTTTGATTTAGTTGTGAGAAAAGAGTTGTCACTTTTAATAATTTATCCTATATTTTATTGAGGAAAATACACTTTATCTTTATGTAGTTGGACTCATTTTTCGATCTAGCCTCAAATATTTAAAAAGTGACAATCAACTCTCTGGAAGTTTCAACAATTGACACGTTTGCTTATCCGTTAAATAATTTTTTGCAGTGAGTTTAATGTGTGAATGAATAGTAGAAGAACCTAGCTCAGGGTATTTTCAGATACAGAAAAATTACAGTGAGTAAGTTAATATTTGTACAAGTTATGTAGTATTGTGGAGTTTATGAGTTATAATTTGAGTCCTTTTTCCTTTCTTGGATTTGCTTGCTTGTAGTTTAAGCGTTCTGTAAATGATAAAGACGTATTATTTTAACTTGATTATGAATTTCAAATCTCAACTACTTATTCATATATAAATTAATTAGTTCATTTACCGAGGAGAGTTGGGTAGTTGTGGTATTTGTTCTGTTTTCTTGTTTGTTCAGTATTTTATATATTTGGGGAGATTAACTTTTATAAAGGCTTGGCATAAATAAAGTTTTTTGTGTCTTTTTAATAAGAAAGGAACACATCAACATATCACACCAAATAACATAAAGACAAAAACACAAGATTAAAACTTTCATTTCCCCATTCAATTGACAACAATTACCCCAATGAGCCACTTCCTAGCCACCACCGTCTCCTCCGCTGAGCATGGCCCAGCCACCGCCATTTCTCAAGCTAGCGACAAATCTCACATATCGTTGCTTACCAACATCCAAACAATTTTCCTAGAAAGACAACGGTGGCTGGGCAGTGGCTCAAGGGGGATTCTTGTTGCCGATTGAATGGGAAAAATGAGATTTTTGATCTTGTGTTTTCGTCTGTATGTTATTTGGTATAATATGCTGATGTGTCCCTTTCCTATTGCGGACACAAAGGACCTGATTTTTATAGAAGTTACTCTGATATTTGGGTATTACCCTCTCAAATGGATGGAGATCACCATGTACACTTGGACAGATGTCTCTCAAGCCTCAAGTGGGTGGAAAATTAAAGGTAGTTGTCCTTGTGGACGGTTGTCTTTGGCAACAATTTAAAACAGTTGATTGATTGGCTTCAACTTGAATTGGGAGATCCATGCACAGTTGGGAAATTAATGTATTTGTCCCACCCATAGGAAAGACCATTTGGAGGTGAAATAAAGGGATTTATATACTAGTGCATGTGATTTTACAGCACATATTTATCCAAAACCAGCTGCTGTATGTTGCCGAGCAGGGGTTGATTTTCTCTCTCTTGTGCAACCAAAATGATTTTATTGTTAATTAGAAGAAGAAAAAAAATTAAAAAAAGTATTTTAGTGTTCAAATTGAACCGAAAGAAATGACACTGCTCTTAGGAAATTAATATTGAAACTTATGATCAAATTGAACTGTTATAACTTGCTCTTAGGAACCCCAGTTGGGGCAGCTCTGGATTTCCTTTCCACCGCTCGAGACACCTGCTTCACCGCCTCTTTGGGCAGATAGCGGGGTTGGCTCAGCCATTGTCCTCCAGCGACCACCAATGTTGTTCCATTGACATATTTTCCTTCCAGAATAAGAGACATGCACATAAGATTCTCAGTGTACGGCAACATGGGGAAAAAAAAGGGAAAGAAAAGTAAAGGAAAATGTATTTTCCTTCAAAAGGTTTGTCCAAAATTTCAAGATTTTCCAATGTTGAAGCATCAATTGATTTTATGGAAGAGAGTCATTAGAACACATTTATAAAGTAACTGAGATTTAGAAATTAAAACCCCCACCCCCCCTAAAAAAAAAAAAAAAAGTAACGATTCAAAAAAATTATCCATTCACAACCGAATATGTAAGTGATGACATGTTAATCTGAATTAACATTATAATTTACATATACACACGTAGCTAATTTGAAAAGAGTAATGCTACTTAGTAGACTGCTATATGACTGTCATACAATTCGGATGCCATAACAGTAAAAATCAGTTCTTAATTTTTTTTTTTTTTCTACAAGTATTTATCTAAAAACTACTTTTTACTGTCACGTCATCAAATTGTATAACAGCTGAATAATAGTCTACTAAATAACATTAATAATTTGAAAATCTAAGAAAATAGAATGGAATAGTTTCAAAAGCAACATATAACAATTGACAAGTTATATATTAGCATGGTATCTACAAGCATAACCAATAAGGTTAAATTTAGAATTCAGGTCATAAACTTACAAAAATCAGAGGTAATGTAGGTCTAAATGCTACAAATCATAAACACAAACATCTGATGGGAATGTTTTGGCAACATTTACAAATCTCAGATATTAAAATTCTTTTACCCAAGGAAATTGTAGAATTCAAATGATGAACATCTAGAACTCCTTGCATCACATAATTTAATTCTTCATGTCTTTAACACTTGGGAAAGTCTTTTGCAGGAAAACAATTAAGCAGTTTTAAATTCATGAACGCAAAAATTAAATTAAATTAATTTGAGTGTTCCCCGCTTATGCTCAGAGCAATTAAATTAATTTTTTTAACCCCTTCATTACCAACTCATTGGAACTAAAACATTTAAATACTTCCACATCATGCATAAAGCCCGTGAAAAAGATATCAGAAAGAAAGCGATGGCGCCTATATTCGTGAAGGCTAATGATATATACCGCATTTTTATTCCACAACTATCTTACAATATTGACATGGATTTAAAGATTGATTTAAGGATTGGTTATGACTGTCACGTTAGCATTATGATATCATAACAATTTAGAGAAATTGCAGGAGATCTTGATCCCTAAAAAACAACCTTGCTAATTGTCGAATTAAAGAAAAGTCATTATATTGGCCACCTTTCTCTTCTTACTCAATTTCAAACAATAACAAATATTCATTCATTATTAGTTATTAAAGATTCACAATTCTAATAAATGCTTATCAGACCTAGAGTTCATCTCAATTAAAAGAAAAAAATATACAAAATCAGTCAAGGCAGTTTACGTAATTTACAATTAGCTCTTTGTAGTATCAAAATAAACTCAAAAGTCCTTCAAATATGCCAAAAAAAAAATAAAAATCCCTCCTCACAGTCAAATTCCATCAAAACACTTGAATAATTTCGTTAGTGTGCCACATCATCGCCAATAAAATAACGACACGAGTCACTCTTAATAAAAAAAATATATATATTGCATGACTAAGACCGAAAAGCAGAAGAGCAAGCCATTGCAGGCCATTGTTTTGATCATGCATTAGCCTTACAAAGAAGAAGATTAAAATTTGTGAAGAATGAAAACCTATAAAAATGAAGGATGATTCTGCTTAATTAAAGGGTGGGCTCTAGAGTAAGTAAATACCCATGTATAAGGACCGGGTCATCGAAACAGTAAAATTCAAATATTTTATATATGCTCTTGCCTGCCTGCCCTTGAAAGCCTTGAAGTTTCATTAATTCTAAGGTGTTTTAATTTGACTCCTAACACTCTAACAGCTTCCCCACCATGACTTTTTGCAGCCTTTTTTTTCCTTTTTACACACATACTCAAGGTATCACACAGGCTTAAAATTAATGTCATAGCATTGTAAGACATCTTTAGCATCTTAAGAAACTCATACTAGGATTAATATTGATGCAACAGTATATACTGCGGCTTATTCATGTCTCCTGTAATCATAGATTAAAATTTCTACATCTAAATTAAGGGTTGATGAAATTCAATAAAAGGGGGATTTTGCTCATCTCATACAAGACTATATGCAGAACAAACTAACTCAACCTATCAAACATGGAAGACTTCTTATGTTCTCCATCCACAAAAGTGTTAACAATCAAAAACCAAGATAACCAATGCAAAATTTTATTTTTCCATTCCAGGATTAGGCTTTATATAATAAAATCATATAAATAAACCAAATATAAAGGGTCAGAATTCTTTGGCAGAGGAAAATATATAACATGCAAAGCAGACACAAAGACAACAATTATGGAGACCTTGCACCAACCATAAAATCTCAAATCTAAAGTTGTGGCAACTCTTTTAGTAAAAACGCAGGCTTGATCTTAAGATTTAACAGGGAGTATGAAACTCTCCTAAGGACATAAAATCCTCTATTAAAGTGATGGTTCAAGAATAGTGGTAAAGATACTTAATGGAAGGACCATAACCCCATGTGCCAGCCAACTAATCCTGTTTCACCTCATATTTTACCAGTCAGCATGTAGACTGAAAGGAGATTCTGACTTTCACAATAAACATGTAAGCAGCTTGACTTTTAAGAATCAAGTGATTTTCTGACTCATCAACACATGCACAAAGGACCTTGGCTTCTTGAAGATTCCCTTAACATTAAACATACCCAGGCCTCTCCAATTTGACCTAATTCACACTAAAAAATGTCATTTAACAAATAGAACAGATAACAGTAGCAGATAGGCAACCTCTGTAACATAGAAAAGAAACATTATAAAGTTGTGGTCACAAAACAACATACTCATTCTGTTTTTTTATGTCAATTAAGCAAATTTAAACCAACAACCTCATATGTTTGTGTAAGTAATTCCTAGTAAGACCCATTGAGCAACTCCCAGGATTCTAGATGCAGTCTTTTCCACTATAACCTCTCACAATACTTCTGCTCATCCAACCCATAAATCAATGAGAAACAAAAACATCACATTGTCCTATGGCAGCCTAGGACAATGGAAAACCAAATCCTAAAGAAAGGACCATGGAAAAACTAGGGGTGGAAACCGACCCCTTTGGGTCGGAAATCCACTGTTTCCGAAGTCCAACCTGAAGGGGTCAGAAATGGAAATACCGTTACAGAGCCCAAGCCGAATTCCGTCATTAGCAGGCAGTGTCAGAATTTTCAGGTGGGCTTGGGGTCAGGTAGTCTGTCATAAATTCCTGGAACTAGAAATATTCAAGTCTTGAATAAGAAACTGAATATTATTCAAAACGAAATTTGCTTTACCGACAACCAAATGAACCTAACAAAATTTAATAATAAAAGACCCACAAGAAAATTGAGGGAGTGACTTATAATAGTGATACTGATACAGAAAGAGCACCACCACATGCATAGACCCAAACTTGCCATCTCCTTGAATATATCCAAAAGGAAAATAACATAATCAGGCTCTAACACAGCCAACAATACATACAGAGAAAATTTTTCACAAATCAGAAAGTTTCACTGCCTGATAGGTGCACAACATAGTAGAAAAAACAATAAATAGAGAGAGGAAAGCTTATCTCGATGAATGGCTATGGATCGTCAGTGGCTGGGCTATTCAACAATGGCAAAAAACGAGAGAGAGTGCAATGGGATCGGCAGCGGGAGCAAGGGCAAATTCTTTTAGGTTAGGGTTTCTGATTTCTCAGGGAAAAAAAAAATTATATATATATTACCCCTATTTTTTGTGGATTGATTACCGATTTACAACCTCACCCAGTCGGAAATCTAATATGTGTTACTGGACCCAAGCCGACCTGGCAGCTCGGGTTTGGACGGGTCTTGCCCAGCCCTAGGAGAAAACCCTTCTGGTGGTCTTAAAATATCAATTAAAATAACAACTCCACAAACATCAGATATATTATTATCAAATGCGTGAATCTTTCCATTTCAGAAAAATACACCAGTCAATCAGCATTAGTAGGAACTAACATGAGTGACTAGTATGTATCAATGTACAGAGGAAAACAGAAATGAAAAGATTTTTTTTTTTTTTTGATAAGTAAGAGAAATATCATTAAAAAAGCGCAAAGCGCAATAAAATACACAGGAAGTATACAAGAAAGGCATCTAAGAGGAAGTAGAAAACAATACAAGGAAATCATTAAAACTAAACGTTAGAAATGAAATAATGATATGAACCGTTTTTTTTTATAGATAAGCAAGGCAATTTATAAAAAGCGTAAGGCACCCCTAAATGTTAGGAAATTAATCCTATTTCCCAAGACCCGTGAGATGCGAAAAAATAAGAAGACAGTAAAATGAAATTAATCACACACGACCCCAAATTTAAGTGGTTTCCTCAATATGAGGTACGTCTACTGGCGGAGGCAATCCCGGAGAAAATCCACTATCAAAAGGTAAGTACAAGAGAATAACAAGGCGAGAAAACCACTCAAACATTCCGATACACCTAATTCTCACTTTAACCCAAAAAGAGAATAATAACAAAAAAGAAAAAGAAAAAAACCTCTTTTTTTTATGGAGCTCTCACCTTTTCTTTTTTTTCTCTCAATTTTTGCTCACTCCTAACACAATCACAGCAGCCCACACTTCACCGTGTGGCTCTTGTTCTGCTTCCCTTGTTTTGTACACTCCTTTTATAACAGGACAAGGTCGGTTGCCCACAAAATACAAGCCCAACTTGTAAAAGTAATTCCTCTCCTAAAAGTAGTCAGACAACATACCAACTCCAAGAAATCCAACTCGTAGGAGGATTCTCCAACACCTAAAAGAAAAGGGACAAAAAAAAGGACCCACCGACTTGAGTTGATTCAAGGCACGTTCTCAACACTAAAGTACACTAGAAGTATACACAAGGACACCAAACAAAAGAAAGAAAATAAGAACAAAGAACCAAGAGCTAAAAAAACCCAAGACCCACAAAACAGCCCAAGCAAACAAAGAACCCAACAAGTGGTTGTTTGGCACAATAACGTTTTGCCCTGGATCCAACTCAGTCTAGGATATTATCACTCCGTAAATGATCGGACTCTTAATGGTTTTCAAAATTGACTTTCTCCATATCCAGGTTAACTGACCCAAATGAAAAGCATAAATATATTCCACAAGCACAACACAAAATTAACATAATATACACCTGCGGCTAACTGTATCAATAAAATCATCAGATCGTTTACTTCCATTGGTATACCTAAACAGTAGAAAAAAAAAAAAAAAAAAAAAAAAAAAAGAAGAAAAAAAATTAAAAACAGTCGCAAGGATCATCCTTTGATGAGATGCCAACTACAAAAAAGTAAACACAGAGGCTGAAAATGCATCCGACTGCATATAACTAGGTAAGAATCAGCTAAGTCAACATATCACCATAAAAAAAGGGCATTTCCTGCAACAATCAGCAGGGAATCTGAACACATCCACAGCCACCCCCCTCCCCCCCTCCTTTTCTTGGTAGACAAAGAGGAATGTGATAAACAGAATTTGAAAGATCCCAGCTATCAATGTATTATCTGATAAGAATAAAACCTATTAGAAAACCAGCTTCTGCTTATAGAAACTTTTAACATGCAACAGATCCAAGAAGGCAACATAACAAGACAACCACAATAAAGTTAACTCCATGTAAAGAACAGCAGAAGAAGTAATAAACATCAAAAACAATTTTAGAACAAGAGGAACAGACAAAAAAGGACTAAACCACAGTTATAACCATCCACTTTGTTTTGAGCAATGCCAGAGCCCGTCATAGTAATGCAATAAACAAATCCTTCTCTCTTCATCACAGAGCAAACTTTATTTAAATAACATATACAACAGAACATAAGCATCTAATTTGAGTTTTCCTGCCTATGACAACAGATGCATAAGTGCTACTCATGTACAAAATACATCAGAACATATTTCCAAGATCCATCATATCAGAACATATTTCCAAGATCCATCACAACACAGTAAAAATCCGAGCAATCCACAACAAATAAAAGCTAGGACTTGCTCAAATAATTGTTGGAATAAAAAAATAAAGGTACTAACTAAATGTAAATTTGCACATGCCCATCTCGAAAGGTTTTTTTTTTTTTTTTTTAATATTTTTTATTTTTACACATTCCATACAAGAACAGAAAGAGAAAAAATTACACATAATTTCATCTATCTCATAAACTTACACATAAATTCTCATCTATGTCAGCTTAGCTCTCCCATCTCAGATTTCCAAATTCTCCATCTGAATGCTGCTCTTCAGTGGCACGTACTCCCCAAGATATCCGCCAAGATGATCATGCAACGCGGTCTTATCAATCCCCTGATGATGATAGCTCTTGCAAACATAGTAAAACACGCTCTGCACCAACAACCCCACCAAATTAACGATCACCAACACCCCAACCAAGAACCCACCCACCACAATCCTCACAAAAACCCCATACTTGCCCCCTCCGTGCACCACCACCGAGCTAAACACGCCCCCAATGATCACACAAATCGCCAAATATATGAAAACAAGCACCCCCGCGTAACGGATCTTTCCCTTGAGCAACTCGTAGCTCTTTTTCATGGCGGCGAAACCGTATACCGGTTCCAGCACCGACACCACGCTGGCCAAGTGCCACATCGCGGTTATATAGACATGAACAACAAGAAAGAGCAAGAAGATGACCACCACGGACACGAACAGCAAAAAGGCGTTCTGGGTGTCAATGGCTATGATCAATAACACCAAGAAAGCAATGAAGACGAAGTTGTAGATCATCATCAAGAGAGAGACCCACAAATACGTTACGAACAAGCGCTTGAAGACCTTGGGAATGGCGGACATGGTGGAGGAGTAGGAGACGGGCTTGGAGGTGTAGAGGGAGGCAACGGTGAAGACGGCGGCGGCGGTGGAGAGAAGGGAGAAGGCGAAGAGGAAGATGAGGTAGAAGAACTGGAAGAGGAGGAGGAGGGTCCATTCGTGGCGGGTCTGGGTCGAGTCAGCTTGTGGGTAGGTCTGGAGCTGGGCCAAGAGAGGGTGGGTGAAGAGGGAGTGGGCTAGGATGGCGAAGGAGAGAGGGAAGATGAGGGTCAGGGTGATGAGGTAGAAGGTCCTCGGGGACTGTTTTGGGATGGAGATTGCCTCACTCAGGAGGTCTGGGATCCTCAGGAATTGGAGCTCTTCTGGGGCTAGATCCATGGGCTGGTGAATCTCAGGATATAGATCTGAGAATCGACCGAAAAAATATGGTTTAAGGAAGAGAGAGAGAGAGAGAGAGAGAGAGAGAGAGAGAGAGGAAATGTTTGTAGAAAGTTCAGACTTGAGAGAGAGAGGGGATATGAGGAGAAAGGATGATGATGATGATGATGTGCATTTGAGACATTTGGAGCACCTTTTTTACATGGAGAAAACTACTGACAACGATTTTCCCATCCATTTTCCAAGGTCAAAATTATTACACACTCTGTTGTTATAATTGTATAAAAATCACATCAATAAATATTAATTTTAAAACAATTTTTTAGACAATTTGATCCTTACATCCATTTTCAAATATCACAAATTCTACCCGCACTGTCGATGAGCTCTTTATTTTTTTATTTTTTTTAAAAATTAATTTTAAAAAATTATTAAGCTAACAACTTTTGAATCCACTAAATATGAAACTCTTTATATATATATATATATATATATATTAACTAAATATTATGTTTTACTAGTGAAGAATGAGAATTTAATTTTTCTGCTCAACTACAACTTTAATTCAAAACCTAGCGGTGTATGAGGAAAAAATAATATTAAAAAAGAGTTAACATTTTTTTAGCTCTTTACAGTTAAAGAAGAATTCTGCCCAATATTAAATATAATATTGGCGAAGAACACTCACAATGAACTCTTTAAATTTTGTTTTTCTCTAAATTTTTAACAAAGTTGATAAATTTTGTTTTTCACCATTAAATTATGTTAAATACATTCCAAGAAGAGAAATACTACATGCACTCTCAAGTCTATACTCTCTATTTTTTTTTTTTTTTAAAAAAAAAAAAAAGAAAGTCTATACTCTCTAATGTGGTAGTGAAAATTACAATTTAATTTTTTATTTTTTTTAATGGTAATTTTCACTGCCACGTCAAGAAGTGTACACTTGAAAGTGTGAATTTGGAAGTCAAAATAACATTTCCTTGTTAAGAATAATGTTAATTTAATAGATTAAATTTAAATAATTTTTTCAATTAAATTTAAAAAATACTTTATCCTTTTTGCAAGTCAAGATTGGGGCTGTTTTGGGCATGTGAGATGGCATTGAGCTCCTAATTTGCGTTCTTGCTGGCGCACGTTCGTTTGGTCTTTTGGATTGATAGCATGTGTAGGGATGAGGAATATGATTTTTAAACTTGTTTTGGGTAAAAATATGAAAAATAAAGAATGTAAATACATCTACGAGCAGCCATTAGTATCAAATATCTATAGTGAAATAAAGTCATTATTATCACTTTATTTTCACAACTGTTTTTTTTTTTTTTGAATCTTAATTTAATTTCATGATTATTCTTATATTTTTAGAATTAAATTATTTTAGTAATTTCTTACTAAAATGGTCATGCATGATACTTTAGAATAATTAATTCTCATTAAATCTATGTCAATGAGATATATCATATTTATTTAGTTCTTATTAAATAGATCATGGTTTCCATATCGTGGAATAGTGTTCACCCTACACTTCATGCGATCAAACGTATTGAGGTTTATCTATGCAAGATCTCATTTTTTTAATATATCAAAGTGACATATACTTCACATTTGAATTCATATTCCTCTCAGCAGTCGTGAGTTCGACTTATTCTGTTGATAATAACAACTCATTGTAGTCCAGTTCAGTTTATTCCAAATATACCAACATATAAATTATAAGTCTCTACTTTCATGATCATGATAAATCATCATAACTGATGTATTAGTATAATCAGATGAAATGTTTAATTTCATCACCGGCTACAAACTAGAGTTTATAAGTCACAATGAATTGTGATTTAAATTTTCTATGAATTAATCTCATTAACACACATAACCCACATACAAAATGACTTATGGACTACATTCATCACATGAATAAATAATGCCTGATGTTCTTGTCATTCTTAGAAAATAATCATCCAAATTGCAAACAAAATTGGGCTTTAGGGCATTATTCAAAACAATCTCCCTCTTGTCCTTAAACTCAATTTAGTATGCATCTCACAACCATTCCTCATAACCAAGACTTAGAGCACTAGCAATAGACTCCACAAATCTCATTATCTTTCTTAATAAATGTAGAGAAAACTCTTAAACTCCGTTGGTGTTCTCTAAACAAAGGAAAGCTTAAGGGAAGCAAAAGTGCTACCCTAGATTTAGGGTAGCACTTTTGCTTCCTTTACCATTATTTTATTTTTATTTTTTTAAAAAAAATGTTTTCTCTTTCCTCTTTCTTTCCCCAATCAATTATTTGAAAGAATATTAAAATGACTTGCTCTTTCTTCGCTCTTTTCCCTATCATTTATTTGAAATAGTATTTAGGGAAAATACAATTTAGCCCCCCAAACTACCATCGATTCTCCGGATGGCACCCCAAACTACTAAAGCTTGGATTCCGGCCCCCCAAATTACCTGACGCTTGTATTTTGGCCCCATCCGTCAGCTTCGGCAGTCAAACTGGACGGAAACCGAGTCACGTGCGCGTCACGTGACTCATTTAACCAAAAAACCCGAGATTACCCCTCTCCCCACAGACTGAAATTTCGAAAATGGCCTTCTGTCCTTTAACTAAGAAAATCCAAAATAAAAATATGGTTTATTATACATAAATTACGATTATGCCATTCAGTAAAAATAAGAGATTCAGATTTCAGATCCTAGGGTTTACTTCATTAGCTCACACCGTTCACCTTGCTCACGCCTCACCTACGTTGGTCGATACTGTCAGAAGGGAGGAGACGAGCGATTCTCGAAGGGACTCGGGCGATTCTCGAAGGGTGACTGTGGACGGGTGTTTCATGCACAGAATCTCTTCCCCAAGAATATTGTATGTAAGTACCCACTACCTAAATGCCGACACCCGACACCTTATTTATACTTCATAGAAAATGATGGGCATTTTGTTTGTTTATTGCAATCTTTATTCGAAATTTTGACTTGTTGGACCTACCACACTTTATGATTCTTGTTTGTATATTGGGAGCCGACCCTTTTAGCATATGATTTGTTTGTTTAGCTGGTCCCATTTTTTAGTTGGTCCCATTTGAATTAAGAAAATGGTTTTTAGGGTTTAGTGGTCCCCTAAGAGACAGCCGTGGGTCAATTGTATTATCCACTGTCCCCTTGTCCACACTTTCCTGTCCCCTTGATTGAAAATTGAGTTTTGTAAATGCAAAAGTAATGGGTCAATTGTTATGGGCTTGTGATTGAAAATGGAGCATGTTTGTACAAACACACATTACAAACACTGTGAGCATGTCTAGGATACCTGATTTGAATTTTTTTACCAAAACAGTGAACACATGGGAAAAAACAGAAAAGAGGAAAAAAGACTTAGGAAAAAAAATCATAATAACTAAAATAATAATAACTCAATGTGTTTGATTTAGAATAGTTTGATAATCATAATAACTCAATGGGTGTTTAATAATCATAATAACTCAATGGGTGTCACTCACATGTGCACATCTTTTCACTTGATATTCAATTTGCTTGTTTCTTTATTTATTATGTTTTGTTGCGAAGATGGCTACACGAGAGTTCGTATTTGAGGTACATTATGGAGGTCATATAAATAGGAGATTCATGAATTCATATGTTGGGGGAGATGTTGATGTGTACACGGATGCCATTCAACATGATAGGGTGTCGTTTTCAATTGTAGAAGATATTGCTAAAAGCTATGGGTACAATCCGGGGACTTGATTTATTACTTACTGCAGGGGTGTACTCTTCGAAATGGGTTGAAATTAATCACATCGAACTTTGATGTAAATGAAATGGTTCAAGCCTACTTGGGTCTACCAATTGTTGAGTTGTACATCAACTCATTTAGTGAGTCCATTCTTGACATTGATGAGGGTAATGATGAAGATAATAATGATAATGATAATGATAATGACAATGATGATGATGAGAGGGGGTATTCTAGGATCGAGCGTGACGATCCATATTGGGAAGAGGTAAATGAACCGAATATGTTTGTGGATAATGATGATGTTCTTGGGCCATCTATGGGGAGGGGGGCATTAGAGAGGTTGGAGACATCGATGGGGAGGGTAGGGAGGAAAGTGATGGTGGTGTGGAAGGTGAAGAGAGCGATGAAAGTGATGAGGGTGAAGAGGAAGGTGATGAAGACGAAGGTAGGTTAAGAGTCAACCATTCTAACAGTGGATCTGATTATGATGAAGATGCAAACTCAGACATGCCACACAGTGACATTCTTACATCTCCTCCCAGAAGTGACATGTGACAGAGCCTTCTGAGTTCCAAATGGCTGACATGGGTAACACAGAGTTTGTGGTGGGTCAAAAATTTCCGTAAATCCAGGTTTTCAGAAATGCAGTTAGAGAGACTAATGTAAACATGGGGAAGGATGTAAAGTTTAAGAGGAATTACCTTGCGAAATGTATAGTGGTATGCAGGGATACGCGTTGCAAATATAGGATTTATGGGCGCAAGTGCAAGGATGAGGAATCCTTTGAAGTTCGATCAGTTCAGTCCGTACACAATTGTAGAAGGAAACACAAGAATTCTATTTTGAAATCGTCGTGGATTGCAGATAAGTTGATTGAGAAGTTTAGAGCACAACCCAACATGCTTGTAAAGGCAATGGTAGAGACAGTGAAAGAAAGATGGGGTGTAGATGTGAAGGAGCATAGGTTGTATCGGGCTCGAAGACTTGCAAAAGACAAGATACGTGGTAAAGTGAACGACCAGTACAAGAAGTTGTGGGACTTTTGTGAGACAATCAGGAGAACAAATATTGGAAGTTGTGTAATGATGAAAATAAAGAGGCCATTACCCGATAAGCCCGCAAAATTTCAAAGGTTGTACTTCTCCTTAGCCGCCATGAAAAGCGGTTTTCTTGCTGGTTGTAGGCCCATCATTGGGTTGGATGGGTGCTTCTTGAAAGGTCCGCATAAGGGCCAACTTTTGGCTGCCATTTCAAGGGATGCAAATAATCAAATGTATCCAGTGGCTTTTGCAGTGGTAGAAGCAGAAGTCAAAGACAGTTGGACTTGGTTTTTAGAGGCTTTGCTATCGGATCTTGGCGCCCCCCCCGCAGAGGGATGGACATTTATTTCTGATCGTCAGAAGGTAAAGTACCAATTACATATTCCTTTAATCAATCAATCAATTTTTTTTTATGATACAATCAATGTTATGTCTGACATTTTAATTTTACTTTGCGCAGGGTCTGGTCCCGAGTTTGGAAGTGGTGTCTCCTGGTGCTGAGCATCGGATTTGTTGTAGACATTTGTATGCAAACTACAGAGATGTAAGTCACAGAGGTTTGGCATTGAAGGAGAAGCTCTGGAGCGCGGCTGCCGCTTACACAGAGGCTGAGCGGTCTATAGAAATGGAGGAACTAAAGGGGATAATCCCGGATGCGTATGATTACCTGTCCAAGATTGACCCAAGTACGTGGTCAAGGGCTTGGTTCAGTACCTTCCCTAAGTGCAATTTAATTGTGAACAACCTCTCTGAATGTTTCAATGCTTGGATTTTGAAACAACGTGATCTGCCAATAATATCGTTAATGGAAATGTTGAGAAAAAAAATTGATGAAGAGATACCAAAAGAAGCGAGAAGGCATCATAAAAATGGATGGCAGGATTTGTCCAAAAATTTTGGAACGGTTAGATGAACTCTTACGAGATGATGGTCATTGCAATGGCGTGTATGCTGGGGATGGGTTTTTTGAAGTGACAGACAAGCAGAAACAACATGTGGTTAACTTGGTTAGAAGAACATGTGGGTGTAGACAATGGGACATGACGGGAATCCCATGTGCGCATGCAATATGGAAAGATAGTGCAGAACCTGTTGACTATGTTTCCGATTGGTATACTGTGGATATGCTTAAAAAGGCATATGAACATGTCGTGTATCCTATGCCTAGTGAAGAACAGTGGACTAAGACAAATGGCGTGCATGTAGACCCACCAGTGGTTAGAATACAACCTGGAAGGCCGAGAGTAGTGAGGACTAGAGGAGCCCAAAAATCAATACAGGATAAGGAAGGGTGGGGTTACAATGAGATGTTCCAGATGTAGGGGTACTGGACACAACCTAAGAACATGTCCCCGCATAAGAATAGAAGCAGTTAATTATAGAGGACCTCGTAAGAGTGAGGTAAATTGCTTTGACAGTTTTAGGGTTTATTTCTTGGTATTCAATGTGATGCTTAATCATTATGTTGACATTTGTTTTTTTAATGTGGTAGGTGCAATCTACTGAACCGAATCCCCATTCTACAGTTCACACTGAATCGAATCCCCAATCTACAGTTGATTCTGAACCGGTAACTTTCTCATGTCATAACTTTTCTATCATTTACATTACATTTGCCACTAACCCTTATAAGGTAAACATCCATTTTGCAGCCCTCAATTGCCAATCACACCTCACAAACCATTGTTGCATCGTCAAGAGGAAGGGGTAAGGGAAGGGGTAGGGGTACCAGCGGTAGGGGTAGAGGTAGAGGTCAGTCACAGCCACAGCCACATACTCTACCTCAGTCTCAGTGTCAGTCTCAGCCTTTGGCCCAGCATCAGACTCAGCCTTCGCCTCATACCAATGATTTGAGTGAGTACTGGAAACACCCATATTTTACATGTTTATTTATTGTTAACCCCACCCAAACTTATTGTTAACTTATTGTCTTGACAGTGTCCAAGTACCGTCAACACAGTCCGGGGGTATGGACCGCATTCACAGTCACAGCCTCGGACCCATGCCAATGTTATTGTGAGCATTCTTTTATAATAGAACTTTAAACTTTTATATTGTAGTATGTTCAACACTAATTACTGTGTCTCTACAGTCTCAAGGGACTATGAACGCAGTAAGGATGTATGGACCCTCGTCAGTACAGCCGCATTCTCAATCAAAGCCTCAGCCTCAGACAAATGCTTTTGTAAGCCCTCAATCCACCATTATTTTATATCTGTTGTTTTATGTAAGTTTTGGTATAACCTAATTAACAACATTTTGCAGTCTCATGGTAATGTCAACACAGTTAGATTATATGGACCCCCTACACCATCACAGTCATAGCCAACAACTATTGTGAGCAATCAAAACACTCGTTCTCTAAGTTTTGAATTTTATTTAAATTTTTAACTCGCATCACTGATTTAATTTAAATTTACAGTTTCAAGGTACTGTCAACACTGTTAGATTGTATGGACCCCCTACACCATCAGGGAACTCTCAGCTAGGAGGGTATACTCAGCCAACAGGGTCTTCTCAGCTAGGAGAATTTTCTCAGCCAATAGGGTCTTCATCAAAGCCTATTACTAGAGGTCGAAAGATTGTTCCAACAGTGGAGAAGGCAATTGACGTACTTGAGGCTAATCAGAGAAAGAGGAAGAAGCCGGAATGGCAAAAATATTAGGGTGGTTGTGTTGTGTTAGTGATAAACAATTTATGGATGTGTTTGGATGTGTTATTGTGGAAATGTTTTGATGACAAGCAAGTGTTGTTTTGATGACTAAAGTGAAGGATATGTTTGGATGTAATTAATTAGACAAACATTTGTAACTATGTAATTGTGTTGATGACTTAGATGATGGATGTATTTGAACCTAATTTGATGAAAAGTAGGTGTTGTTTTGATGATTTAGGTGATGGATATGTTTGGACAAGCATGTGTTATTATGGAATTCCAAGGATGATTTGGATGATGCCTAAATATTTGGATGTAAGTAATTCGATGACAAGCAGGTGTTGTTTTTATGACTTGGGTGATTGTTATGCTGGGTTGTAATGGATTAAAGATAGATATTGAGCACTTTTCATTGAGCAGGTGTTGTGTACACATTACACATTTGTACGAATTGAGCACTTTTCACTAAATTAAATACCCAACTCATGTTCTTGTCAATACATATAGCCAATGCTCAATCTCATTAATAACACCATGACAAAGAAACATACCTAACATTCAAAACAAAGAGGCATCCAAAATGATAATTTTATACATGTATAACATCCAAAATGAAAACATACAATTGAACATTTTTCACAACTGTCATTTTAACATCAACTTAGTACTTCTACGTCTGCTATAATTAATAAAATAAAAGCCTAACACCAAAATGCCAACTAACAACGCAGCCCTAAACATCTTCCCGTTATTTTGGCCATTATTCTGGCCCAACCCTAACTCCCGGCGTAGTTTATCGGCATGTTCCTTGCATTTTTGATCAATCAATTCATCGACTTTGTTCTTCTCAGCAAGCCTTCTCTCCTCCATTCCTCTCAAATATTTCATTAATCCCTCCTCGTATGCGGTCATTTTATTATCAGCCCAATCAAAATAATCACAATCGCCGGCTTTCTGCATTAAAAAATAAAAAAATGTCATAAACTACTAACAATGAAATATAACACAAAGCTACTTTCATGAAGAAATTACCTTATAGTTAATACATCCGTACCACTTCCTACTGGGATTAGACGAGGTCGAAGAGTACCTCACTCGTGCAGGTACTCCACATTTACATAATGGCGGACCACTTGATAAGTCACTCGTTGTAGACATTTACGCGTGCCTACATTAGAAAGCACATGACAATCAAATCTTATATCACTCATAATAGAATTCTATAACATACCAACAAATGGCTTGCATAATCTAACTGATTATCCATGTAATATATTGGCACAATAGCATATTACTCCATAGCTAGGTCAAGTTAGAGCAACCTAAATAGGAAGGCCCAAACTTAGAGCAACCTAAGTTTCGAATTTCCACCCAATACAATAACAGATCCATACAATTAAAATTATAAATTCAAGCAAAAAAAAAAAAAAAAACCCCAATATACCACAAAGCCTAAATACACTTCCTATTAAGGCATTTCATCAAACACCAACTCGGTAGTTCTTCTTCTATTGCAAAATGTACCATTTGGGCATTTCATCAAACACCCACTATGCACAGCACATGGTTTGCTCTAAATTTCATTCGGTTAACTACCCCTTAATCTTCAAGCTCATAAATTCAAGCAAAAAAAAAAAAAACATTGCAAAATAATTTAGCCATTTCATCAAACACCCAATATGCACAACACATGATTTGCTCTAAATTTCATTCGGTTAACTACCTCTTAATCTTCACGCACATAAATTCAAGCAAAAAAAAAAAATAAACATTGCACAATATACCATTTAGGCATTTCATCAAGCACCCATTGCACAATATACCATTTAGGCATTTCATCAAGCACCCACTATGCGTAGCACATGGTTTGCTTAAAATTTCATTCGGTTAAACCCACTTCTACAGAACAAAATCAAGATTGAATGGCTTACTGAGATTTCGGATGGGGTTACTGGGGATCTGGGGCCAATACGGTTGCTGGATTTGCCGGCGGAGGAGCAACTGGATGTTGGTAAGCCGAGCTTGTCTGGCTTTGTCGGCAGTGGAGAAAACGGATGCTGGAACGACGGGATTCGCTGAAAGTCGAGTTCGATCAGTAGCTGCTACCGCAAGTTCGATCTGGGACCTGCGATGTATCTGAGCCCTAACTCGTGCGACCTCGTCTCCTTTCCTCTCCTGTATTGCGAAAATATTGGGAAAAAAGACCAGACAACAGAGCTACAACGTTCGGAATTTCAGTCTGTGGGGAGAGGGGTAATCTCGGGTTTTTTGGTTAAATGAGTCACGTGACGCGCACGTGACTCGGTTTCCGTCCAGTTAGACGGCCGAAGCTGACGGATGGGGCCAAAATACAAGCGTCAGGTAATTTGGGCGGCCGGAATCCAAGCTTTGGTAGTTTGGGATGCCATCCGGAGAATCGATGGTAATTTGGAGGGCTAAATTGTATTTTTGCCTAATATTTAAATGGTATAGGTAAAGGAATAAGGAAAGTTAGTAGGAATTTATTTGAATAAGGAACCAAAAGTAACTTGGTTCCTTAAATTTAAGGAAAATTTAAGAGAAGCTGCTTCTGGTGCATCTTGAAAGTCTTCTATGACAAGGTCTTACTAAATGAGTCTGGCAGGTTTTCGGCAGATGCTTTCTTTGCTACAACTATATCAACACGTGTTGAAAAATAATAAAGAGACTTCTAATTTATGGTGTGTGTGTGTGAACAATGTGTAACAAATTATCAAAGTGTAGAATTTAAATGAGACAGATATTTTGTTAACAAAGTGGAAACACAATTAAGAGAAAAACCACTCCGGGGCAGCCAAACTCAGGAATTCCACTATTCAGCAAACAAACTAGTAACAAAGCAGTAACACTCACATATCCCGACGAAGAGATCGTACCTTGCACTCTGACATGTAACCCATAGTGAACGCTTTCCAACCAGATCTCCTACCTGAAGGAGTCTTCAAATGATTCCTTTAGCTTAGGGCTTCTCCCTAAGCTAGACTTCACAATAACAAGAACCACACACCGAGCAGCACTTAGAGAGCTAGCAAATCTTTACAATTTTTACCTAAACACCATCTCTAAGCTCTAGAAAATTCAATACCGAATTCTGTAAATAATAATACTCGCATCACTTGTTTCCATAATTAAGGCAGCGTCCAGACATGTTTCCCTGACGTCCAGACGAATGCACGCTAAGATGTCAGGATCACGACACAGGAAGGCATTCGGACGCTTCACTGGACCGTCTGGATGGGAACAAGGGATCTAACTTTTGCTGAGTTGGAAACTTCGCAAAATCTTCCTAGAACTCTGAAATTGCCTTCTTCAAGCGTGTGACACTGAAACTTGTCATAATAAGGCCATTTCCATATTAAAGAAATAAACTCTGAATATATAAAGACTCTGAAATAAAATGGTATCCCTGTTAAGACAATAACATTACATGATAGTGATTTTGTCAATAGAATAAAGCCAATTTAAAATTAACAAACTCCCCCTTTGGCCATTCTGGGACAAAAACCAGTTGACCGGTTTAAAAATACAATCCTAGTAAAAAAAAATAAATAAATACTCTCCTTTTTTGTCTCAAAAGGACAAAGGATAAACAGAGTATTGAAAAACCACAAACAAAAAGTTTAAAAATCCAAAAATAATAGGGATAGTAGAGCAGCGTCTACAAGTAGCCCAAATAATCAGAAGTTTGCAAAACAACTGATAGAGGAAGGAATAAAATCCTACATGTACCAAATCCTGCTGATCCACTGAAAGCAAGTGACTGAGAGAGATTCGTACAATAAGTTGGATTTGTCCTACTTCGGCTTCTAGCTCTTGAAGCCAGGTACCCTAGACTTAAAACCTTAAGTCGCTTGAGTTTACAAAGCCTAGAACTGATTATTCGCATATTGAAATCCTCTAGTCAACTGGTCTGCAAGATAAATGAGAAGATTTACCATTGAACTTCTAATTGATCCAGAACTGAAGAAAGATGCAACGGAAGGCTCTGCAAGAGTGAGGGGAAAAGCTCATCTAAATCCCGAGACATATGACTTCAACAACAATCGGTTTTTCAAAGGATCCATCTGTCGGATGTTGTGCTAGGAGCTACTGGCTGACATATTCCTCAAAAGATTTAAACAGAAATATTTTCAAAAATACCACCCCCAAGAAAGATTAGATCCTGTTATTTCCAAAAACAATCTGGTATTATGACGGCTGTCGATTGGATGCCAAAATTACATAAGCAAATATAACAATCCAGATGACCCAGATATATCAATATCAACCCAACACACAGACAATAGGATTTTCATGCACAATATCTCAAGAAAATATTCTAATCAACAAATATTCCAATATTCTAAAAGCACAAAAACTTAAAAGAATAAAGGAAGACACAGAGAATATCATGGAATGAGAAGAGATGTGTAGAGAATGCCAAAATTTCGGGAGAAATCCGCGAGAAACACAATACATGACAAAAATAAGAAGAAAAAAATGCACTGCTCTACGAAAGGTAAAGAAAGCAAAGGGCTAACATCTGGATGGGTTACATACTCGTCTGAACGACAGATTGCCAAATCATAGATCAACAGCAAGCGTCCAGACTCAAGAACAGGTCCGTCTGAACGTTTCACACTGGAAGCTGAAAATAGAGGAAAAATTTGCAAAAAAAAAATAATTTTCCCTAAAGTTAACTTCATAACACACATGTATAAATAATTGATAAAACAATCAAATAGCAATTCAAAAATATGCAAAGATATAATTGAGAGTTAAGTATTCAATAAGCACAAATTTCCCTGCAGATAGAAATTTTAAATAGATGACTTAACTCATGCTATGCGTGTATGTGTAAAAGTTTTCTCAATAAAGTATGATGTTTGCTGATATGATTTAAAGCAACTGGATTTTCTTAACAAGAGAGAAAACCATTGTTAGATCAGTCAAAAGTCAAAACTTATTTTACTAGGGCCTAACCACCCTCATCTGATACACTCCCCCTAAAATGTAGCACTTTTCTTTTACTTAGTCATTTAGTGACCGTCTATTTTCGCAATGATTTGATTACTAACTGTTTCTATAGGGACAAGTTTAAGAACAAATTTATAGCACAAAAAGCAGTGGATCTTTTTAATTATCCATAAATACTAAAAGTTAAATTTTTTTTTATCACTTGGTGCTACACCTAGAGAGAATGGCAGAATTTATGAGTTCTAGGTTCAACTAGCGAGTTGGTCAATTTGACCATTTTAACAAAAAAAATCTCTCTCATCAAAATTTTCAGAAGCTAAAAATCAGAGAGTAAAAAAATGTACCTTAAGAGAGCTTTGGATAGTACACAATTTTGCATCGCATGAGAAAAGCAACTATCTAACATTAAGATGAAACAGGAAAACTTAGCAGATATCAGTTATAAACTCTCAATCATATATAAGCATATTCAACCACTACATAATGAACTCAGATATCAGGCAAAAATATATACAATATCTGAAAAGCTATCAAAAGAAAATAAATAAATAAATAAATCTACATCTTTTCCCCCAATTTTTTTGTTTTTTATTTTTATTTTTTATGTTGAAAAAAATAAGACAGAAAAACAACAAAAACATGCTTATGGAGAAAAGAAATAATATCTAGTCCTAGCATGTAGGGTAAGAGCAAACCTAACCTCAGGGAGAGAGGTTTGGAATTACCAAGACAGAAAAGCAGCTGCTCGACGTGCTTTTTCTGTCATCCCCATAAATACCTACAAAAGTTTCTCAAGATAACAAGAGAAAACATGGGGATAAAACATATATGGTTCCTCAACGAGAATGCAAGGCATGAAAGATGTGACATGATAAACAATGCAATGCAAACATACTTGAAATGCACTAGGATTTAAGAACCAAAATCCTAGGCATGTTGAGACTACACTTCTACTAGGTGAGTCCACTCCCCCTCAAGGGGTGAATGGTCTCATCCTTTCTAACCCATACTTGCCTTACCCAAGGTGGTTGTTGACAAGCCTTCATCTGGTTGTCCATCCATCTTAGCAAGCTTCGCATCAACATAGGCAACCCCTCATAAGATTGGTCACTTTTGGGCTTCTGTTTCCTAAGTTTGCCATTCTGATTGGCAGGAACAAATCGCTGCTATTATCGCTGATGCTGAGGAGCCTGATGCTTCTTTGGAGGTCTAATGCCAAGTGTAGCTTTCCTTGGTGACTCCTTCTTGACTTTCAATTTCTGAGCATGGAGGAGTCGACACTTGGGTCGGATGTGACCACTTAAGCCACAATGGTGGCATCTAGGAGGCTCTCTCTTAGTAAGAGGCATCTAAGTGGGCTTTGCCTCAACAGGAACATCTCTACCAATGACGGCCTTTCCCTTATCCATGTAGGCAGGTGAAGGCTCGGGGATTGTGGGCATGACAAAAACAGTCTTGGAAGTAGAGGGGATATCAGAGGTAGAAGCTACAAACCCGAGTCCTGTCTTGTCAGTTGGGCTCTTCTGAATTAATAGCATATGAGTGAGTTTCTCACCAATGACCCTCTTCAACTGTAGTTGTGTCTCCAACAACTTCTCCTCTAGATCTTGAATCTTGAGCAGTAAGGAGCTCTTTTCAGTTTGCAGACTGTTTAGCTCATGCACATGTTGTTGGCGAATCTCTGTTAGCTTCAAAAACTTTATATAGAGGACTTTATAGGCCTCTTTGAGTACTTCCCCGTCTTCATCGCTGCGCTCTGATTAGTTGGATTGGGAATCCTCCTAGTCTTCATGTGGAGCCATAAAGGCTAGAAATTTCTGATCTTGTCCAGGAGTTTCTTCTTCTTCTTCTGACTCATCATAGAGAGTAGTGTTATAGGCCTTCCCTTTAGCCTGCTTGATATTCCCACAGTCAGCCCGAATATGCCCAAAGCCTGAGCACTCAAAACATCTGAGACCTCTTAGATCTTTCTTTTCAGCTTCTTATGGCTCAGATTCTCTGGGGGCCTTCTTCAGTCTTTCAATGAACTTCTTCTTAAATTTATCATTCTTCATCAGTCTCCCGAAGTTCTTAGCCAGCATTGCCACTGCATTTTCTTCATTATCAGAGTCTTCCTCAAATGAGACTCTAGTCTTCTTTTTAAATGCCTTGAGGACAATTGCTTTTGCCTTCTTGACTGGAGGCAGGGAATACTCATAAGTTTGAAGAGATCCTACTAACTTTTCAATCTTCATCGATTCTAGGTCCTTGCTTTCTTCAATAGTTGTAACTTTCATCTTGAAACGTTCTGGCAAAGACCTTAGAATCTCTCAGATGAGTTTTACATCAGAGACCGTCTTCCCGAGACTCACCATCGAGTTCCTCAGGTCGTTAATCCTGATGTAAAACTCACCGAATGTCTCATCCTCTAGCATCTTAATTTCTTCAAATCTAGAAATCAACATCTGGAGCTTGGCAGATTTAACAAGTTTGGTGCCCTCATATGTTGTTTCTAAGATTTACCATGCTTCTTGAGCGGATTCACAGTTTGAAATTCTGGCCAATTCAAATGGTGAAAGTGCTTGGCATAGAGCATGGAGGGCTTTATCATTGGAAAGTCACGCGCTGGTTTGAGCAACTGTGAGTTCGTTAGTTATTTCCTCTAGCTTAATCCAACCAGATTCAAAAATCTTCCAAACATTAATAGATTTTAAAAAGAAGCGCATACGAGCTTTCTAATAGTCATAATTTGTGCCATCAAAGGTAGGAACAGAATTAAGAGTTTGAGACATGGTAAAAATAATTAGAAGTCTAAAAGATCACACTCAAGAATTTAATCTAAACAGAGTGTACCAAGCTCTGATACCGATTGAAAAATAATAAAGAGACTTCTAATTTACAATGTGTGTGTGTGAACAATGTGTAACAAAATATCAAAGTGTGAAATTTAAATGAGGCAGATATTTTGTTAACGAAGTGAAAACTCAATTAAGAGAAAAATCAATGTGGGGCAAGTAAACCCAAGAGTTCCACTATTCAGAAGACAGAGCTAGTAACAAAGCAGTAACACGCACATACCCCGATGCAGCGATCGCACCTTGCACTCTGACAAGTACCCAACGTGAACGTTTCCCAACCAGGTCTCCTACCTGAGGGGGTCTTCAATGAATTTCTTTAGCTTAGGGCTCCTCCCTAAGCTAGACTTCACACGAACAAGAACCACACATCGGGCAGAACTTAGAGAGCTAGCAAATCTTTACAATTTCTACCTAAACACCCTTTTTAAGCTCTAGAGAATTCAATATCGAATTCTGTAAATAATACATGCCTAGAGGTCTCTATTTATAGGCTTAGAAGACCTAAATCACCACTGATTCGGATTTCTCTAGGTAGTATCCGAACGGAGTCATAGAGTGTTCGGATGGTGAACTATGCAACTGCCATTCCATAACGCGCTTCATGTGTTTCCATATTACGCTCGTGTCTGGACGGTGTTGCCCTAGAGTCTGGTCGGTTGCAAGCTGTCTTTCCCGATCCGTGTCTGCAAAGGAAAACTGGATTCTTCTCGAACACTAAAGAGCGTCCAGACCTGTTGCCCTGACGGATGCATGCTGAGCTGTTAAAATCTTCTCGACACAGGAGGGCATCCAAACGGGAACAAGCGATTCGACTTTTGCTGAGTTGAAAACTTCGTAGAATCTTCTTAGAACTCTAAAATTGCCTTCTTGAAGCTTGTGACATTGAAACTTGTCATAATAAGGCCCTTTCTATATTAGAGAAATACACTCTGAATATCTGAAGATTCTGAAATAAAATGGTATCCCTGTTAAGACAGCAACATTACATGATAGTGATTTTGTCAACAGAATGAAGTCAATTTAAAACTAACACGTGTAATAATCTATCTAATGAGATGATACTCGTTATAACGCCCCTATTGTCTAATACCTATACTATTATTATTATGTTATATTCAAACGACAAGCATAACAAATGAAAATGTAGAACTATAATGTCCAAGATATTAATTAAATATTTAAAATGGTAATTAGACTAAACAATTGATTAAAGTGAGTAAAGTGTCAAGAAAATGCAAGAAGACACGTAGAAAACACTTAGAAAATCCTAGAAATAGAGTTTCTGGGTGGGTGTTCGAACGTTTAATTTGCCCGTCTGGATGACCTTGGTAGAAAGTCAGTGTTTGTAGCCTTGTCCGAATGCTCCAGCGAACACCAAAGTCTAAGAGGACTGTTCGTTTTGAACGCTCTTACGAACACCAAAGTCTGAAAGTTCCCGTTCGTAGCCTTGTCTGGACACCCGAGCAAACATTTACGAGTTCTTGTGCGCTTGTCCGGACGCTCACTTATCCTGTCTGGAAGACATTGGAGATAAATGCGGATCTGAGCCCTTTTGGCTCATTTTATCCGAATCCCTCTCCTACAACACGATTTTTCTTAAGGTTTTTCATACAAAAACCTTGATCTACGAAGATCCAAGGGTCCACAGTCAAATTAGACTTCAGAAACATGATCTACGCGTTAAGATCTACATTTTGACTAATCTTTTTGAGATAAATAGTTAGTTTTATTAGCTACATTCTGTTGACAAAATCACTACCATGTAAGTGTGCTGCTAAAACAAGGATGCCGTATTTTATCCAGAGTTTTCCATATTATGCAGAGTTTAAATCTCAACTATGGAAAAGCCTTAATATGAAAAATATCAGTGTAACAAGCATCAAGAAGTCAATTTCCAAACTCTTGGAAGATTCTGTGCAGTTTACAACTCAGCAAAAGTCGAATCCTCAGTTGACCGTCCGGACGGCCAAGTGAAGCGTCTGGACGCCCATCAGTTCGAGAAGATTCTGAACAGCTCAGCATAAATAGCATGAACCGTCCGGACGCTACTCAGTGTTTGAGAAGATTCTGAACTACGCAGCAGACACGTTTGGTGAAGACAACTTGCAACCGTCTAAACGCGATCCTTAATAAGGCAACGCGTGAAGAACGTTATGGTTACAGCTTGCCGTCCGGATGTCGCCCAGAGAACTCCAAATCAGTGTTGAATTAGGTTTTCAAAAGCCTTTAAATAGAGGTCTCTAGGCTTGTATTATTTACAGAATTCGGTAGTGAATTCTCTTGTACTAAAAGAGAGTGTTTAGGCAGAGATTATGATATGTACTAGCTCTCTTAGGGTGCTTCCTGTCTGATTTGATCAACTTTGAAGTCTAGCTTAGGGAGGAGCCCTAAGCTAAAAGATTCTATTGAAGACCCTTTCAGGTAAGAGACCTGGTTGGGAGGCATTCACGTTGGGTTACGTGTCAGAGTTCAAGGTACGACCATTGCATCAAGGGTATGTGAGTGCTACTGCTTTGAAACTAGCTTTGTCTTCTGAATAGTGGATATCCTGGGTTTGGTTGCCCCGGAGTGGTTTTTCTCTTAATTGAGTTTTTACTTCGTCAACAAAATATTTGTCTCCATTAAATTCTGCATTTAATATTTTGTTCCACACTTGATCACACACACGATAAATTAGGAGTCTATTATTTTTCATAAATCACTAAACTCATGTTTTGTAGATTTTTGGGTGAAATCTTGTAAATGTGAGTTTAATCCTCAATATTATTTAGGTGTTTGACTATTTGGAGCTTCTTAGAGGCTACCCAAACCTTGAGTATTGGTTTGGTGAACTTTTTGTAAGTTTTCTCTCAAACTCTAACTTATGGGTATTTTGTTTAAGTGTTATTTTATGAGTTTAACCCTAAGGAAATACTTATGGGTTAACATTATTGTGGTTGAGTTAATGATTAGAAGTTATGGGTAAATGTCTAGAACCCTTAGAATTTTATGGGTAATTTAATAATGTAGCCCTTGAGCGATTCAACGTGCTACTTAGAGTAATTATTGTCTAGAATACTAAATAGTACAATGTGTTATATTTTTAGTGGCACATTGCGGGTTGAACCTAGGAGTTCATTGGGAAATTATTGTACAGGTAGCCTAAGGTGAGTATTCTACTCACTGAGAAAAGTATTGCATTATAAGTAATTTATAAAAATGAAATAATATGTGATTTTCTTACTGAATTGATGATATGTTAAAATATATGTTTTGGTTGATTTGAGTAGTTTCGAATATGTTGAAATTATACCAATGATGTTATTGCAAATTGAAATGTGTGTGGAGTATGATTTGAATTATGTTTTAAATGTTTGAGTGCTTGCTGCGGTTGGGAATTAAATGTATGTATTTGATGCTTGCTACGGTTGAAAATTTAAGTTATGCAAATTGTTTGAGAAAATGACATGTTGAACTATTTATGTTTTATAAGGAAAGCATGTGTTGAAAGTATGATCATGAAATAAATTGTATAGTATTCGAGCATGAGCATGAGCATGAGCATTGAGCATAAACGAACTATTGGGGGACCTAAGCCCCATAGCATTGTTTTTATATGTGTGATATTTTCATAATATGATATATAATAGTTTCATGTTAGACGTATTGATATGCATATGAGTCTTAATAGGTAGAAACATATGTATATTTCTATCGATTGGTGATAAGCGTTGAATGTTGCACATTCAAGCTCTTTAACTTGCATATGTTAATTCCTTATCATTGTTATTGGTTTGATTTTGTGTTCTTTTATTGTTTTCAGGTTTTAAATAAACATGCAATTAATTTCATTAATTTTGGGCTTAAAACATACTTTTAGATGACCTAGAAGATGTGGTTAAGTTTAATCAAACTAAGGGAAGGATTAAATCGAAAATTTTCCAATAAGAGTCAAAATCGGATTGGATTCAAATTTGGATTCTACACATATCTTAGTGTTTTGATCATAACTTTCTTCTCAGATCTCAGATTGCAATGAAATTTATGAAGTTAGAAAGCTAATAAAAAATTCAACAAATATGTCAGAAATAACCTTTTCCAAATTTGGACGTTTACTATGTCAAAATTGCCCCGTAATAAAAGACCACAGATCTGGACGAATTTGGAATCCTTTTCTTACTTGGATTGAATTTTCAATCTCTTACTTGGACTAAGAGACTAACTTCTGATTTTTCTTGGATTCCTAGGGCTTTTAGGCCTCTCCTAGTCTCTATAAATAGACCCCTAAGCTTCAAGAGAAGCTGTGCTTAGCTTTAGACAGAAAATTCTTTTTGGAGGCTTGACAAGTTGAAGAGGAGAAGAACATGGTAGGAGGTCATCCCAGCACCATGATGAGCGGCTAAATTCGTAATAGGGTGTTGATGTAGCCCTTTCCAAGTAACAATGGTTTAATTGTATTTTAATTTGGGATTTTTATATGCATGATGGTTGTATAAATGTGAGAATTGATCTTAATGTTTATATTCAATCATTATGAATTTCTTATCTTGTCTTAGAAAATCTTTTATATTGATTGAACTCAATCCTTCATATTTTCTATGATTATGTGAATGATTGTTATATAACGGTTTTAATTGACATATGATCAAGAGGGTTAGATAGGTCATGCTTAGGGAAGACGGAATGTACTATACCCTAGCTTAGTGTAATTTAGGTAGACAGTTCTTACCAACCGAAGATGGGTTATACTATTCCATTGATTGTGTGTATCATATTAAAAATGTAGCTAATCCATACTTAGGGAAGACGGGTCGTACCACATCTTAGTGGTTAGGTGGACTGTCCGTGCCAACCGAAGATGAATTATACTTATTCTTTAGAGGTAATTTCTTGACTACTCGAGTGAGACGAGCCCTATATCATGTATAGTATGAATTTTCCTTGTTAATTTATGATTGACCATTGTTATGCGGTGAGTGATGAAATTAATCCCTTATTCTTTCTTTCATCCCTACTATCTTTATTTTTATGTCTTTAATTTTATGCATTTAACTTAGTTATAAATAAAATCAAATCAAATCAAACTTCTTTTAATTAAGCTATATTTAATCTTGAAAAGCTTGATAAAACTCCTACACAGTCCTTGAGGTTCGACACCCTTAATATAGCCATATCCTATAAGGATTCGTACTATTGCGAGTGGTAGTTTTATTTTTGATATTTTTGTACACAAAACGATCACATCAACTGGTTGCATGGTTTAAAAGCATTGAGCTTTAACGTACATGGATGTTTACATTGCTTAGAATTGAAAAATGTTAATGTCTTTGTATAGATAGGCGAACTGTCATTTGTTCATCAGCAGAGACGTGTTTGTATCCTAGAGTTTCACTTAAGTGCATGCATGATCAAACTGTTGTACCAAAGGCACTAAGCTTCAATGTATCTAGATATGGCATTAACTACTTTTAGATCTCTGAGTCCTACTCCAGTGTATGCATGATCGAATTGTTGTATCAAAGGCACTAAGCTTCAATGCACCTAGATATGGTATTAACCATTTTTAGTAATGCTAAGGTCTTTGTATAGTTAAGTAAGATGCCATTGTTTTATTAAGGCTTATGTGTATGCATGAATTCGTAATGGAGTAACCGTGTGCACGTATGTCTAAGCCCAATCAAAAGTAATATAGTTTAGTTGGGTATATATGTAGAAGCATCCAAGGTGGGATGTCTAGAACTTCTATATTTGTTCACAGCTGCATAGTATGCTTTAACGTTTTCTTAAAAGTCGGTGTTTACTTTATTAGCTACATGACTCTTTTGTACAAACAACAAGTTTATTTATAGATATGCTTTTCCGCTGAGTCAATGATTGTATCATTCTGTTTTCCGCTGCATAGATATAACTCTAATTATCAACTACATGTTATAGGGCATGTGTCATATGTTGACTGAGCAACAAATAGCTATGCCATTGTGATGATCTGTTTGTATGTTTCAAAAAGAAAAGGGGGGGAGGGGGGGGGGGGGGAGTCGTCACAAGCACTAAAACATAGGTTTTAAATGGGAGCGTATGACTTGGATGTTACTGTAGCAATAAGACCAAATAGTAAAAAAGAGAAAATATCAACATGTGGGCTATAGAGAAGCGTGTGACATTGACGTTTCTAGGAGATGACCCAGGTAAAAAAAATAATGATCTCCATCAATTTTTTGTCCAAGTTGTTAGCATTTTGAGTAACACATGTAAGAGAGTCTATGTGAGACCCATATATTCGAGTAGGTAGCCACACAATCTAAAATTTATTTGGATAGATGATCACATAAGAGCATCCTCAATGAGATCTCCACTTTAAAAATTTTACCAAATTTTGGAGAAAGGTCTCAAAAAACACCATGCATTGGACTCAATAATTTCTCCAAACTAATTTTTGTCAAAAACTCTCACCATATTTAACCCCCACTTTTCTCACGCTATTTAGTAAAATATTATTTCCTTCTCACTTCCTGTCCATCTCACTTTTCCTTCGCGCCTTCCGTCTTCCACATCATCTCTCTGTGGCCCAATTTCTTTGTGCAATTTCTTCATCACTGTCACAACGAGTTCTTCACGGTAATTTTCCCTCTTTCTCACTCTGTCTCTCCTCAAAGCTGAGTTCTTCATGGTACTACTCTCTCTTTCTCCCTCTCTCTCTCTCTTCTTCTCTCTCGCTCTGCTATACAACACCGAGAGAGAGTCCATAGACGTCTGGGTGACTCTCTCTCTCCCTCTCTTGCACTTGAAGATGTTTGGGTGACGATTTCTTGTGGCCCATCTCATTTTTTTTACAAAGATTTGGTTTTTTTCATATGGGTATTGATTTTAGCTCCAAATATCTATTTTTTTTTCATCTAGGTATGATGATTGTCTGCAACTTGGAACTTAATACTTGTTGTATTGCCATAGATGTGAATAAATGATAAACTATTGCATTGGGTTTTTTCATCTATGATTTGGGTTTGCGTTGTTGTTATAGTTTTAGCTTAAATTTGCCCACTTTATCAATTTAAGGTTGAATAATTAAGAGTCTCTCAATTGTCTGTTGGATTTGCGTGATTGGGTTGAAGATACAAAACATCGTACTTGAATTCATTGTTGGTGCTTCTTTCTCTTTTGGATTTGAACCTACAACAAGATCAAGTATTGATCTTTTTTTTTTTGAATTCATTGGGTTTTAAATCTCTCAGTTTCCAAATTTTTTTTTTCATTTTTTCTTTTTGATTTGAGTATGTTGTGTTGTTGCTCTATTTGCATTTACTCCAGAATTTGAGATCAATTTATAGTTAATTAAGAAATTTTTATTTGAATTTCAATCAAAATTGTTATAGAATTAGTTATAGTTATTGTTTGATGGGGATTGAACCTGCTTTGGTTTTCTCATTAGTTTTTTGTTTTTGTTAGACATTATAACTTTTTTTTTTTTTTTGGTCTACCAATCATTTGATGTAGTAAACATATTATGTGAATTTCATTATCTGGGTATACATGATATGATGTATGGATTTCTCAATTTATCAATTTTCTGTTCTGTTGTGTTCTGCATGACATGATTCATTCTTCTAAATTTAAGAGAAATTATTTCCCTCCAACTCCATGCTCTTTAACTCAAACTTTCTAAGAAAGTTATTACATTTCAATGTGATGTTGAGAAACATAACAAGTAGAGTTTATAACAATATGTGTATATGTTGTTGGAAATAATTTTGGATGGTGCACAAAATTATTGTTGAAATAAAATAATACAAATATGAAAATTAACAGTTAAATTAATAATTGTTACACAAATAATTGGTTGAAAATATTTTTGTTGATACTAGACCATATTAATCTGAAGTAAAAATAATAAAATAAACACAGTACAAGAGATTAAAATTAAAGTAAGGAAAGATCTCACAATGCCATAGAATCACGCAAGAGCGTTGTCCTTAAAGGTTGATTTGTGCCTCCCGGAATGTATAACTCGGTGTGATCGGATCTCTTGACACGCAACCTCCCATGATTAGACTATAGCGTCTATCTTCGTTAAGGACACACTTCCAAGAACGAAGATCAAATAAAACAACCCTTTGATCAAAGTAGATGGGGGACTTAAGAATAATTTTTCTTTTAAAATAGTTAATAGTATAACAAATGGTTTTATGGCTTAAAACCAAATTCACATTAGAATATATGAATGCACGCTAGAAAAATATGTTAGAGGTTTTAGCCAAAGAAGAAGATAGTTCTCAAATGCATTGGGAACTCAATTTATATAAACAGTCAAAAAATGTAAACACTACAGATTTTTCTTTTAAGGCTCATGAATGACAAACAATCATAAGACTCATAATTAACCGTTACAAATCTAAAATAATAAACTTTAATAATGACAAAATGTTTGAAGATCAAAAAGCCATAAAAACAATTTTTAATAACCAACGGTTACAGAATAAAAACTCATAAATATATATTTTAATAAATCAATTTTTTTCCTTTGCCATCAAAATGCATGAATATATTTTAATACCAAATCGTAAAACATTTAAAGATGGCTAAAAATGAAATAACGTTTGTAACACACATATTACAACAATCCCCCACATGTTACAAACACTAGAATATAAGGAGTTTGAAAGCATGCATCAATGTGGTACCCGAAGGTTTTAACCGCACCTAGGATAAATAAGTAGGAACTCAATGAATCGTGGTAGAGTTAAACTCTTTTAACCAAATTCATAAGTTGACCAAACTCATCACCCACATAACTTTCTCCAAAAAAATTGTTGGGTTGTTCTATAGCAGGTTGGCGCCTTATACAGGCCATGCGCCCCTGGGTTTCATGAGCGCTCTAGAGACCTACCCTAATCTCATAGGAGGCGGCACCACCTCCACACTCACATAGGTGGCATCCATCAAGAGTGTGTGCAGGAAACACCCCATCCCAACATGTAGGGACTATGGATCCATTAAGAGTTTTTAAACTCATCCTTAATCACTCTACATCTTGTACTGTCTTACACCATAGGGATGGACTCATCACTATCTTATCAACAAGATAATGGATAAACATAGAATGACAATACCTCAACATGATCACTTGTGACTTCGTTTCCCATTAAACCTCATTCATGGGATCTCCAATCACAGAGGTTGGGTATCAATCACAGTGTCATAATTTGGGTATCAGTCTTATCCCCCTCGATGTTTTACTCACCAGCCTTCTCGCTAGTGGCTTGGTCAAAGAATTTGTAAAATTCCTTTTTGACCTCACACATTCCATGGAACTTATACCGGTCTCAATAAGCTGCCTCACAATATTGTACACTTTTCTCATTATAAATCTTGCTCCTTGCTCGAGCTATGGCAGCCTGTCAATCACAATCAAAACACAAATGGAACTGAATTAGTATATAAAGGCAAATCAATTGATTAATAAGCTCCTTAGCCATTCATCTTTAGTTCCTGCCTTCTCTAAGGCAACTAACTCTGACTCCATAGTAAACCTTGCTATGCAAGTCTATTTTGAGGATCTCCAAGAGATAGCTCATCTAGCCAGAGTAAACACATAAAGTCACATATAGACTATAGCTCATCTGAATCAGAAATTCAGTTAGCATCACAATATCCTTTCAATAAAGAAGAATAATCACAATATGACAAACCAAAATTAATTGTGTTCTTTAAGTATCTCAACAATTTAGAGATAGCATCCCAATACTCAACACTAGGATTATGAGTATATCTACTCAACATGCCAACAATATATGCAATATCAGGCATATACAGTTTGTCAAAATATCAAGCTACTAATGAATTGTGCATATTTTTCTTGCAATACACCATCACCATGATTCTTTACCAAATATAATTTTTGAATCATATGGTGTAGATATAGATGGATAATCAAAGTGCTCAAATATTTTAAATATCTTTTCATCATAATATGTCTGAGATAAAATAATGCAATTATTATCTCTAAGAACTTTAATGTCCAATATGACATTAGTTCTACCCATTTATTTTATATCAAAATTATATGTTATATGCAAGAGATCTTTTAGCTCCATGCACAATATCAATGCTAATTAAAAAATAAGCAAGTAACCAATATATATAAACAAATAATGACACATTCATTATTATAAAACTTGCTATGCATTTACTTGCACTATTAATTAAATATGCATTAGACAATATTACCTTGTCAAACTTTTATGCCATTGTTTTGGAGCTTGCTTTAATCCTACAATGATTTCACCAATTTGAACACTTGTGTGTTCTTGAACAAGGATTATAAGTCCCTTGGGCTACTCCATATAAATCTCTTCACCATTTAGAAAAACAACTTTGACATCCATTTGATGTACAACAAATTTATAAATAGAAGCAATGGCAAATAACATTTTATAGATGCAATTATAGTAAACAAGGAATAAGTACTAAATAATCATCATTTGGCCTTTGCTTATAGCTTTTAGCTATCAAGCTTGCCTTGTACTTATCTATCATGTCATCCAGTTTAAGCTTCTTCTTAAACAAGTACTAAATAATCATCATTTGGCCTTTGCTTATAGCTTTTAGCTATCAAGCTTGCCTTGTTCTTATTTATCATATCATCTAGTTTAAGCTCTTAAACATCTTGTTACAACCAAGTAATTTGGTTGAAGGAGGTAACTCAATGAGTTTCAAATATGGTTAGACATAATTTATTCCAATTCATTATTTATACCCTCTAACCAAAACAAATGCATCAAATAGATTTAATTGCTTCACAATAACATGTTGGATCATCATCAACAATATAAGCAATAAAATTATTACCGAAATTCCTTTCTTTTCTAGCTCGCTTGTTTCTTCCCAATTATTGCACATCATCAACAAATTTATTATAAGCAACAGAAGATTCATGCAATAATTTTTCCTTATTTTTCAAAGGAAACAAATTCTCAAAGAAAATAGCATTTTTCAAATATTGTAATCTAAAACATAAATCTTGATAACAAGAAATCTATAGCATGAACTATTACAAGCAAAACCAATAAAATCACAATAACCAATTATAGAACTAAGTTTCCTTATTTTAGACTCAGGCAACATAATATTTGCCAAACACCCCCACACTTTGAGGTATTCCAAGATAGACTTAATATCTTTCTAAAAAGTTCATAAGAAGTTTTACTAATTTTCTTATGAAGCACTTTATTATGAATGTAACAAGCCGAAAATTGGCTTCCCCCACACATTGGTGGATAACCCAAAACTAACAATTGTAGCATTCATAATTTATTTCTTGATGTAGCCAAGATTTACATGCATAAATCTATCATATCAAATATTAATGAATAATCCAAGTAAGAACAAGAATTCAAATATTCATTAACAGCACACAAGTCCTTTAAGAAACGTGACTTACATAAGCCCATATTTCTCTAAGTATGATATGTTATTTTTTCCTTATTTCTTTTCTCTCAATTGAGAATTTTCTGAAGCATTGATTTTTTTTTTTTCTTTTATATGAATCACCACTTGTGATTTTCTAAGGAACTTCACTAAATAATTATTACTACTTGTAACAATTTGTTCAAGTTCTACCAAGATGAAAAAAAAAATCTTTCCAACTTAAGCCACAATAAATATGCAAAGTATTAGGCTCAACCATGTAATAATTAACTATTATTGGCTCATTTTTATAAATACGCCATTGTTATGATCAATTTTACGATATGATAAATTTTTTCCAATGCTAAATGAGCTCTAATAGGAACATCAATCATCACAAACATTTTATTCCTAATCAGCGTGTTAGGAAAATTGAAAGCTAAATGATATAGATGAAAAATTAATTAGCAAATACTTTTAAAGTATTCATTCTAATTTAGCATACCATAGCTAATATAAGTGCTAGATGCTATTATTTATTTTTTATTTTTCTCAAATAGGTCAATCAAAAAAATGTCGCTTATCAGATACAATATCATATAATTATAATTTTTCATCAGCTTTAATTCATTCAAAGAGCACCTTCATCACTTGATATTTTTTTACCATGGAATTGTATATCATATCTTAAAAAAAAAAATCAAAACATATGAAATATAATTTAAGAACTCACAGCGGAGCCAACGGTTTTACTCCAAGATCCTCCAAAATAGGCTAAGTCACCACACACCAATTGGGTGTCATGAAAACTGATCAATTGAACATGCACACCACATCTCTTCCTCTTACATGTGCTTACCTACAAGAATATTCAGCAAAATGGTATTCTTTGCACACAATTAACAATGTTTATTTTTTCTTTTACAACATAAGTAATCATTTACATTTGTTATTATTAATTGATGTGAATGTTCTCCAACAAACTCAGCACAACAAAATAGAAATTGCTAATTTCTAAAAATTTATAAATGTCTAAACTTTTATTGCAAGATTCGTGACCTAACACGAAAAAATTATTTGACAAGCAAATTAAATAATACCAATTTGAGTTTAAATAATTTAAAATTGTTTTTGTCAACAATATTTTCATTTCCAATATCTACAAATAAAATGAAGCTTTTCTTCTAACAAACAAATCAGATAAATTTTTTTTCCACAACAGAGTCTTTATCTTTTCAGCGAAGAATTAATATCATCTTTCTTGTATGCAAATTGCATACCGCAAACTCTAATAGTATTTGACTTCTCATAAATTCAAATACCATTGTTATCACCCTAATCAAAATATTTGTGCAACCATCAACACGAATCAACCTTTAAGATTGTTGGAAATAATTTTGGATGGTGCATAAAATTATTGTTGAAATAAAATAATACAAATATGAAAATTAACAATTAAATTAATAATTGTTACACAAATAATTGGTTGAAAATATTATTGTTGATATTAGACCATATTAATCTAAAGTAATAATAATAAAATAAACACAGTACAAGAGATTAAAATTAAAGTAAGGAAAGATCTCACAATGCTATAGAATCACGCAAGAGACACATGGAGACACATGTGCAATACACACACATATGTACTGTGGTTCTGTTGTTTTATTGTTTAATGTTTTAACTAAATTTTGGTGTATGGTTTAGATTATGGGGGCCGATTAGTGATGGATTTATAAACTCCTCAATTCGGTTACTACACCAACCTTATAACTGAAGATGATCTTGGTTTTGAATGCACAAATGAAATTAGTGAACACCAAGAGGCTTCACCCCAACTTAATGAACCTACTATTAAAAAATCGTGTCGGGGTAGCAACTTCACCATTGCCGATGACAATTTGCTTGTGGAGGCATGGCTTTATGTTTCTATGGATGTTGTTCAAGAAAATCAGCAAAAATATAAGATTTATTGGAAAAGAATTTGTGACTACTTTCACGAACAAAAGACACATGGAGCCAACCGTAGTCAAACCTCTCTAATGACTCGGTGGTCAATCATTCAACTTGCAGTAAATAAGTTTTGTGACTTCTTAGTCCAAATTAAAAAGAGGTCACAAAGTGACTTGACTAAACAAGACAAGGTACTTTCTAGTTATGGTCTTGGGTGTGTTAAGTGGTAGAAACATTGTGCACTTAAGACACATACTAACACATTATCATGTTTGGTGTGTCTATTGAAAAGATTCTAATTATGCTATATTTGCTAATGAATTTCATATTGGACAGGCAAGACTAATGTATTTAGATGTTCAAAAATCACCATTTCACTTTGAACATTCTTGGCTTATTTTGAGGTTTCATCCAAAATGGACGGCTCATATGGACAATGTAAAAAAACTGAAGAAAAAACTAGATGTGATAAATATAGGTGATGAGGAAGCCTCTCACAAAGCATTTTAAGAGATAGAGCGACCAATAGGCTGGAAAGTCGAAAAGGAGAAACAAAAGAGCAAAGAAAATGTGAATCCAAGTGTTATTGCAATACTAAGTGACATGAATGAGGACAAGAAGAAGAAAATAAAGATATTTGAGGAAGCATGTGAGCAAGACAAAGAGATGCTTCTTCTTAAGCAAGAGGAAGTGCACCTTAGAGATGAGGAAGTGCACCTTAGAGAGGGGGCATTGTGCCTTAGAGAAAAATCGCTTCGGTTGGAAGAAGAGAGAGAGATAAAAGAATTTATGTTGGTGGATATAAGTCACTTGGATGAAGTTGGCCAAAAATATGTTCGCTGACGCAAAAAGACAATCCTTGAAGGTCAAATTCACAATCCTTGAAGGTTGCAGTGGCCCATGACTAGGATTATGCTTTAAGATGAATGTCCATGACTAATCTGGACATGTTTTTGATAAATCTCTAATTGTTGACATCTTTAAGATTATGTCTTGCAGTAAGGATGGGAACAATATTTCTTTTTATTCCTCAATTATTAAGTAGTTATTTGAAGGCCTTGCCCTTCGGTGAATATGTGTTATAATTTTTATGTATGAATGTGTCAAAATCATGCAATTTTGTTTGCAATTTGGTTTTTCATTTAAACATTGACAACCATAATAACATTACAACATATAATACCCAAAAAAAAAAAAAAAAAAAACATCACATGCTAATATTAATAAGTAGTATAAAATATTCATGACTAATCGGTAGTTCCTATGCCTCGCTATGTAGTTGCCATAAGTGCTAGATGAGGTCCAACTGGAGTTAAGAATGAGTTTTCTTGTTTCTAATGGAATGATGGCGTCGAAGGAATTCACTAAAGTCATTTGTATCCCCGAGTGTCACTGGTTCAAGTCGTTCATTGAGTTGTTCATATTCAAGGTCTTCTTCACCATTATTAGTCTGTTCATTTTCGACAATCATGTTATGTAGAATTACACATGCCATCATAACGTCTTTGAGCGTTTCAAGTTTCCAATATTGTGCAGATCTATGTACTATAGCAAATTGTGCTTAAAGTACTCCAAACGCCATCTCCACATCTTTCCTTGCGACTCTTGGAATTTTACAAAGTGTTTTCTCTTATTTCCATGTGAAGATGAAATTGTTTTCACAAATGTCGCCCACTGTGGATATACGCCATCAGTGAGGTAGTATCCCATATTATAGTTATGACCAATAACGGTGCAGTTAATAGGAGGAGTACGCCCTTGAGCAATGTTAGAAAATATAAGTTACATTCCAACACGTTTATATCATTTTGAGACCCAGGTAAACCAAAAAAAAAAGCATGCCATATCCAAAGATCATATGAAGCCACTGCTTCCAAAATAATAGTTGGTTCGTGAAAATGACCATAATACATACCTAGCCACGAAGCTGGGCAATTTTTCCATATCCAGTGCATGCAATCAATGCTCCCTAACATGCCTGAAAATCCACGTTGTTTGCCTTCTGCTAGCAATCTAGCGATGTCTTCATAGTTGGAGTATTCTTTAGAAAAAAAATGAAATTATCTCTTGAACAAACCTTTTAAGACTCTCTGATACAGTGGTTTCTCCAATTTTCAAGTATTCGTCCATAAAGTTAGCTGTAACACCATATGCAAGCATCCTAAGTGCGGCGGTAATCTTCTGAAGGGAAGTAAAACTGAGCCTTTTGGAAGCATCTCTTCTTTGGACAAAATACGGATCGTGGGCTTCAACCGCATATTGAATACGGCAAAAAAAAATGATGACTCATTCAAAATCTCCTTCAAAAAAATTTGTTAGGATATAATGGTGGTTCAACAAAATAGTCACGAAAAAAATCTTCCGTAGCTTGCAAGCGATCATGTCAGATGAATGTGTGATGTTTTTTAGAACGGCCATGTGATGTTGATATTTCTTCTTCCATAGCAAGATTTACAATTATCTCCAACTCTTCATTAGAGTCTAACTCTGTAAGAAGCATTTTGTAAAAAAAAGAACAATCCATAACGAGAAAACCAAAATTGAAAAGGAATGTGAGTTTCTGCTTATGAAATAATTGAAGGTGAACTTGAGTTGTTCATGGAATTTTTAAGAATTCTATAACAAACAAGATATAAGTTGAAGACTAGAGAAAAGTGTTGGAATCAAAGCCAACACTACGGGTAGTTTAACAAAGGAGCAGGGCAGGCTACCTTTGTTCTTTTAGTTTAAAAATGAGAGTTATTTAATTTTATGTTGGGAGTAGTTGAATTCATTAAGTTTAATATATGTTTGTTGCACCGGTCACTTTCATAGTCATTAATACAACGACATTGTTGCACCTTGTCACCTTAAGTTTGGGATCAACAGCTATCTTCATAATTAAGTTTGACGGTTGGGAGTAGACTGAGTAGTTCAGTTGCTGTAGAAAAATTATGGGCATTAAAGAAATATTGAGCCATGCGGTAACTCAACTTATGGGCATTAAAGAAATCCTGAGTCATGCGATAACTCTGGCTCAGCTCAAGACACATAGTTGTTGAGCTAACTTTGCAACATTTGTAGACAACTTATAGTTCACCATTAAGTTCATCAACGTCTGCAATGTCTTCATTAATTTTCAGTAAGTTCACCATTAATGGGTTTGCAGTTACAAAGTATTTTACTGCTTAAAAAATGGGTCTGTAAAAAAATAGTCTCTAGCTGAGAAAAATGGGTCTGCAGAAAAATGGGTCTGCAGACAAATGGGTCTTTGGAGCAATTTTCATAGTAGTTAAAGTTGTCAAAGTGGTTGTTCTCAAAATCAATAAAAAATAATATTTGTTTAAAATAGAGAAATATTTAGAGAGTTTGATGTAGGAATCTTTTAAAAAGTGATAGTTAAAATTTTTTAAAAAAAGTAGATTATTTCACCAAAATTTATAGAAAGTTTAAAAAAAATAGCAACCTGCTCCAGATCTTGCAGCTGTCAAGAGAATGGTGTCAAGAAAAACAATCGATTCAAAACATATCTCTTTTCCTAATTCCCTATTTTCCATTGCTTTTAAAAACGATGCTATAAAGGACTCTAATTAGGTCATTTCCTCGGAAAGTTTTGTCACAAGCTCTGAGGGTAGGAGAAGAATCCATCTTGTGCGTAGAAGAAGATAAGTTAAAGAATGAAGGAGCGACATTTGGCAAGATTAGCAGAGCTGAAATATAGCTTGAGGCATTAAAACATTCTAGAAGATGGCAGGCGTTTTATGTATAAAGTTGTATGGGCTTTTAGTTGAATAAATAGTTGGGTTGTTGTAACTGAATTGGTTTGTTAGCTTTATATTGAACGCTTATTAGGTTGTTTAACAGATTAAGCTTGTAAAGGTAGGCCCAACATAGAAGAGAGTCGTATTGAATTTTGTAGAATGTTTGTGTTGAACTTTGGAGGTCTAGACTCCTCTAATTGCCTACCATATCAATAAGAATCTTTCATATATTTTCATCTCATTTTCCTTCTGAAATAATCCATTTGCACCACAAATTATATAATAGTTTATTGAATTGTTTCAAGTGGTATCAAAGCCCTCAGTTTAATTGGATGAAAACCAGGTCAACAATGGCAAAAAACACACAAGTTGATCAAGTACGTGAACTACAACATGGCCTAACAGAGATGCAACTGGAGATGGCATTGTGCAGGAAAACATAAAGAAAAATGAGGAAGAACTGTTGAACAACAAGAAGAAAGTATGAAGAAAAATCAAGTTGTAATGATGAGACAAACACAAGAACTGTGGGCTGCAAACAACAAGCACAAAGGTCCTCAAGATCAGAATGTAACCTACGGTAATAACATAAATAGAGTGGGACATTCCTATCAAGAAGGCCACAACTTAGGCGAGGCATTCCACACAAGAAGCCTTTGCTTGGAATTTCCATTATTTGATGGTGAAGTACTGCCCTAAATAATTATCAAAGATAATTATGTCATAACTATGAAATTTGGATCTTTTGACTTTTTGAGTTGACCGAACCAAGAATGTTTGCGGTTCCACTAGAACGTTTGCATTTTCCACTAGGAACCTTCATTCTTTTTCCCTCACAAACGATCGTTGACATATTGTATTATGTGTCAGAAAGTACATTACACGCCCTCAACTTGTGTGTCAAACCGTACCACGAACGATCGTGATCGTACGCCGAATGATTGTCTAACCTTAGGTTTTTCACGAACGTTCGCAATACGTTTGGCAAACGTTCGCCAAAAGCTAGATCAATTGATTCTTATCCACTTCGACCTCTTTACCTAGAAATACCCGTACTCTTGCCCTCTTCATCTCATTTCCGCCCATTAAAGTCATTAAACCCTTGAGTGAGAGTGAGAGTGAGAGAGTGTTTTGGAAGAATTTTGGAAAGAGAGAAGGAACTCTCTTGGTCTTTCATCTTCAAGAGAGGTAACCTTCTTAAACTAACTTGTTTTTTTTATGTTGTTCATGCACTGATTAGCTAGTTTTGTAGCCTAGTTTACTGTTTTGGTAATATATCTAGTTAGTTTTGCATATTTGCTTAGTTTTTTATTTAATGTTTGATTAGTATATTTTATGTGCTTAGTACTATATTGAGATATTATTGAGGTTAGGATTCTGTTAGAGATCATGTTAAGACCCTAAAACTTGCTTAGAACTAGTTTTATAGCTTCTGGACGAAGAGACGAACCTTCGCCATTCCCTGGACGGACGATCGTCAGACGGATAGAAAGCCTAATTTGAGCTGTTTAGGATTTTACACCGGTTTTTATAACACCTGGGAAAATCTATATATATATATAAGAAAGTAGTTTATCAGGTATATATATATATATATACGCTCAATCGACGTACGATCAATCTCCATGTCGATCAACCCACGAAACACTACGATCGACTGTAGTGACGATCGACCATCGTTGAGCAACGATCAATCTACCTATTGATCGATCGCCCAAGATATGGCTATCGATCGACGCAGAAATTACAGAGACTGAACTTGCACGTAACACATGTTTTTCTTATTTAACCGAAACACTTCCCATGCATGAACCCTGTCTATGGGTATTCTGTTTTAGACTTCCAAATAGACCAGACCCAACTAATTAAATGGGAAATCAAGTTAGAAACATAGTTTTCCCCTAAATAGAAGTTTAACGCCCAATTACTTAGAGATTAGAGATATACTTTAGAAGCTTCGATGGAGACTTTTGTTCATTCTTGGGCAGCACATAGCACACCTATTTCAACCCCAGCCTTTGGTCTTAAAATACCTGGCTTGCATCTGATATCGATGTAACGACCCACCCCAACGACACAATATTGTCCGCTTTTGGCTCCCCTGAACCATACTTCCCAGGAGGTTGCCCATCCTGGTACTACTCTCATAAAAGCAAGCTTAACTCCAGAGTTCTAATAGGTTCATAGCCATCACGACTTTGAAACAAGCTGTGTCAAGAAGGGTGCGTTTATACATATAAGCACATCCCCATTCCCAGGTGATGTGGAGCGTCACAATTACCCCATCTTGGGACCGCGCGTCCCCGTTGGTAACTCTTATGGGATCACCCCATTCTTGACGTCCCATCAGGTGCCCACTGGCAACCCTTATGGGCTTGTGCACGCTCCCTCCATCTCAGGCTAGGCAATGGCTCTGATACCATTTGTAACGACCCACCCTAATGACACAATATTGTTCATTTTTGGCTCCCCCGAACCAGACTTCCCAAGATGTCACCCATCTTTGTACTACTCTCGCAGAAGCACGCTTAATTACGAAGTTCTAATAGGTTCATGGCCATCACGGCTTTAAAACGGGTTGTGTCAAGAAGGGAGTGTTTATGCATATAAGCACATCTCCATTCCCAGGTGATGCGGGATGTCACAGTCGATGATTCTATAAATAGAGTGTTCTCCGTACTCTTGCAATAGGGAAACATCAAAATTCTACAACCTTTCTTTTCTCAAGATATGCAACCTTCCTTTTTCATTTTCCAGCATATAGAGAAGCACCCTTTCTTCTCAAACAGAACATTTAATCAATAAAAGAAACACTCCATTTCTTCTTTTGTGCACATCCGTGAAACAGAGGAGAGAGACTCCCACTGCTACTTTTATTTTCGGATCAACCAATAGAGAAGGAAGGTGAACCCATCTCAAAAAACTCTCTCAAACTCACATTATGATCCTTCAAAAACATAGTGGAACTCTTGCTCTCTCTTGAGTCTCTTGACAGTAGCCATAGAAGAGGAAACTCTTTTCTCTGTAAGTCCTCGTAACTTCCTACCCTTCTTATTCAAGTTCTTTTCTTTTGTATACAGAGCCTGTTTACACACACACACACATGCGTCGTTACGTTGCCCAAATATTTTCAAATACTATTAGCCATTTGATGTAATAATGTCATTATTCTGTCCAATTTGAAATATGAAATATTGATATTTGTGTTGTTGTGTTGTCCGTTTATGTTTAAAAATATTATTGATGTAAATGGAATCATTATACCTATTTTGTACAAAGTAAACAATTATAGTAGTAGTTATAATGTCTATGTAATTTGATAATAACAATATATAAGTGGGATATTGATATATATATATATATATATATATATATATATATATATATATATATATATATATATATATATATATATATAGTCATTATAATGCCCAATTTATATTATAAATAATATAAATATATAATCTTCTCTTAAATAAATTAGTGATAATTAATTATATGGAAAAAATGCTTACCTAGTTTATACGCTGACTTAATACTTAAAATAGCATTAAGGACTATAATAAATCAGTGGAAGAGTTAAGGGTAATAATAATAACATCATCCTCTTAGCATTTTATTTATTATTGTATATAACTGTGCATTCATCATTTCTGTGAATCTTTCTTTGAAGCAGAAAATGGTAAGTATAAATTACTTACTAAGAGTGATGCTGATTTCTATAATATCATGTTTACAGGTTTATTTAATTATATGCGTGTGAAAGAAACTTTGCATATTTTACTATTATGACTAATGAACTGATTAATAACAAAACTGGTTAGTAGCAGGGGGCAACGGCTACCAGTGGGACCTTAGGCTCTCGTGAAAGACATAATAAGAACACGACTGAGACCGTATGCTTTCAGTCGTCTGGACCAAAGGTTTTCAGCAACAAACAAATAAGCTTTATAGTTGATGGACCATAGGCTCCAAGGCAACACATTAACCGGACCGTAGGCTCTATAACGAGAGAAGTGAAAGCAGAAAATAAATAAGACATGCATAAAATTGTCACAATATCATTGCATTATGCCTTTCTAAATAAATCAGTTTGCATCCTGTTATTGAAAATAGTTGACTTGCTTATGTGTATATGGGATTGTGGTATTATCCACAATCTTATAAATGATTATGCAAGGGCTGAGGAGGAGGAATACCAAGAGTACTAGGATCCATATGCTAATCTTGATGAGTGTGGATGAGGCTAACTACTGCCTCTTTTATGTAATGGACTACCTTGCTTAGTCCATCTCTTTTTATATCTTCGTCATGACTTATCATTAGACATTTCCTTTGGTATGTAATATTTATTACACTATGGTTTGTATTAATTTTTTTAAGACAATAGTTGTATATTATCAGCGCCGCATATGGTGCATATATTATCGCTTTACATTTAATTAATATGTGGAAACACCCTTTTATATCTATCTATTCAGAGGTATTTTAGTTAAAGCTCTGTTGTATTATATAGGAATTATCCCAGTCTTTTCTTTTAAAAAAAAAAAAAGATACACGTATTTTCCATGACAATAATGTACCTCTAATGTGGCAATGTCACGTAATTATTTAGATATAATTACTTATGCATTTTTGTAAAAGGCGGGGCGTTACAATTTTATCTCAAGCTTAAGACTGATTTTAGGTTTTTCTCAGATTTCGAGGTTGTGGAGCATCAAGGAGATTTTTTGGAGCCTTGCGATACAAGTGAGGAAAAATCACATGGATGCTTGTTATTATTATTTTCTGCATAACACAAATATTTTGTGTATCAAAACATGCATGTTTACAACTCATATGAAATGTCATATTTATTACTGTGAATTCTATTTTTGTGAAAATGTGTGATTAATGGCAAGATAATGAAATGACGGAATAATGAAAGCATCCATGTAAAATACGGTGAAGACTAAATTGCATCGTATGACATGGTATACCATCTCATATGAAAAAACGGTCATGGGTTTACTATTATACGGGTTATTCTTTATGGTCAAAAGTTCATTAAGTGTTATGATCAGCCTTGGATCCAATGGTTGTTTGGTGATTGGCGCACCATGCTTGAATGGGGGTCACGGTTACGGCTTTGCTAGTAACGTAGGCCACCTGAGGTCGGACTCGGTCGGGTTGCTAGTATATGACGGTATGCGTACATATTTAGGGCATCTGTGTTGTACTACAGGTCCCTTGGGATAGTGCCAACCGTGATGGGAAGGGATTAATATCCTGAGAAAATCATATAGAATTGCACTATAACAAGACTATTGTTATAATCATATATAGATTATCTATATTGCATACATCATCGTCTTTCACAATGAAAGAATACTATTTTGCATGTGATTTCAACTTAAACTGAGTTCACAAAATGATAACTTGTGTATCATGCGTATTATATATTACTCACTAATTCGTGAATTTACACTTGTAGCTTTCCACCAATGAAACATGTATTGTTTTATAGATAGTTTTTGTGATGACGGGTTTGGAGCAGCATTTGATCCTGCTAGAAATAGTGCTCATATCATTTTTTAGGAGTTAGATCCCACTTGGCTGGCACAGATGTGATGATGACCTTGTGAATCCCGCCAACCACCGTGATATGATAGATATCATCTTCATGTTGTATCTCCTTAAGTTTAGGCTTTGACTCTTGATGTTGGTGACTCTTAGACTTTTGGTTCTAGATCTATACTATTTTGATGACTGGTCTTTTAACTGTACTTTGGGAGCTTCAGTTGTTATTATTATGATGATGTTTTATTTTACTCTAGTTATTCTTGTGATGATTGAGGATTTTAGAATGCTATCTTTATTCTTTTAAGTAAAAGTCTTCAGTTGCAGACTTTCTTCAGGGAGGATGAGATCTCTGTGGTCTTGTTCTTCTAGAATAAGACTGGGAAATGAACCATGAAGTTAACTACCAATTAGTTAATTCCACTTGGCATTACAGAAGACCTGGGAGGATGGTGTTATAGAGCAACACAATTCTTTGAATACTATAATGCATCAGATCTACAAAGATTCATAATTTATGCCTTTCACATGGAAGGTAAGGCTTTGGTATTGTTTTAAGAATTACGTACTACTAAAGGTTTTTCTACTTAGGATAACTTTGTTAGAGATATTCAAACTCAATTTGGGAAATGATGTTATGATGATCTTATGGAAACATTAACCATGCTAAAACATATGGGAATGCTTAAATACTATTTGTAATACCCAAAATAATAAAATAAAAATAACAAATAATGAACTATTATAAATCCCATTTTATAAAAATATACTCGTATTGCTAAATTTATCCAACTAAGTGTTGTAAAATAATGTTTCCTAAAAAATGAAAACAAATAAATTTTTTTTATCCTTGACCGAATGTTCGAAGTATCTTTGGAATGTTCAAAGCGGACCCTTGATTGTTCAAGAAAACCCAAGGATCGTTGGTGCAACAATACACCTAACGTTCGACCCTTCTTGAAAAGCAATTTTAACTTACTATCCACATCATCTAGCTTTATCCACTCCAAACCCATACCTATTAATGCCATCCCACGTCTTTTAGACTTTACAAAATACCCCATGCATCCCAGCCACCCAATTTCTTGAGAGAGAGATCCTAGAGAGAGAAATATGTGATTTGGTGTTGTCTCATCTTCATTAAGGTAAACTTTAAACCTTAAATTCATTTTTCATGTTGTCGGTGTTCTGTTCATGAGATTTACCATGCATTTCATAAGTCTTAAACATACCATGATAAATTCATGATTTGTCTCTCTTAAAAAAGGAAATAGTTTTCTAAAAGTTGGGAACTTACTCTCATAAACTCTCATGTTGATATGATTTACCATGTTTTTATAAAGCTATTTTAAGCTTTGGTTAGGATAGAAAATGGTCTGAGTAGTATCTTTGAGGTTTTCGTGCATTCTGGTACCCCTCAAACGTTTGTTGTATTTGACCGAATGTTCAACCCTTGCTGATAAAACGCTCGACCCTAATACCAAATGTTCGACTTTGACCAAAAATGGATAATTAAGATTTTAATGATAAGATTAGCATACCTAGGTTGTTATTAGAGTTTTTATGCACAAGTATTAGAACTCTTGTTATCTTATGTTTAATATTAGAGTATGTTTCGTAATAGCTGGTGTAATACCCTGAACATTAGTTACGATTAAGCCTTAATTAGTGTTAATAAGGGGTGTTTTTTTTTTTTTTTTTTTTTTTTTTTTTTTTTTTTATATTTTCTCTCTATTATCAAATGTTCGATATCACTGTACACAGAAAGTTTGAATCCTCAGTTAACGAACGTTTGACGACCTGACATATGACATTGTTCAGGCATCAACTTTGTGTATGAAGGTACACCAAACTTTCGACTAATGACCACCGAACGTTCGACCTGACTTAAAACCGTTGGATAAAACAGTACACCAAATGTTCAACAAAAATGATCGAACGTTCGTTCACTGGCAAAAATGTGTAAGAACAACTCATCCTTATATTCAAGCTCTTCAGGACTATAAACCCATCTATTCCATACATGTATGTACATCATATGTCTCAGTTATACTCATATACATTCACTCCGTGACTTTTGGGGAGACACAAGCATACATGTACATCTAAGCAAGAAACCACATAAATCATCATATTCAAACCAGTCGTAATTATAGCGCCCCAGATTTTAAGTCATAAAATAGAATGTCTTAAATTAGGATTTAAGACTGAATAAAATAGACAAGTCTAGAGTTGACGCTCGATCCACAAGACTCGACGTTCAAGCGGCTTAATACTGTGGGAAACAACATTCACGTCCAGTAAATTGATAAAAGTTATGTGTCTTCAGACATAATATAAATCCCCGATAAATTAATAAGGTTACATAAATATTTATGAAAATAAATATTCCTTAGTCTTATTATTTTATAAACTATGATTGTATAAATAAAGAATATTCTTATTAGACTCTAATAATATTACTAGATGATTGAATGGACAGACTGAAATATTCAGTTAACTAATTGATATAATATTACTATGTAATATTTACCGTGTATAGTATTATCTGAAGTATTATATATATTTAGTATATTATAATATTTATTATTAGCATAATATTATTAAGGTAATAATATTAACGATGAAACGAACTAGACTCAAAACGGACTTAGATTATAATCTTAATGAGTTAGATTAAAATGGTAAAGACTCGAGGTGAGAAATATCTGTGGTAAAAACGTAATTAGTAAGTTTTGTAAAACATCTACAAATTAACTCGGGTTAATCTAACTGAGATAATCATAAATTCTTGGCTCTCAACTTCTATCATTTCTTTGTGCATGTGACTCAATGGCAACAATAATTCTTACCTCCTTCTTAAGACCACCGATGAACATACGCAGTCAAAACTCATTAGTCGAACTTTTAAGGATTCTGATGGATAGTACCTCGAACTGTGATTGGTACTTATCGAATGTTGATGTTTGTTTAAGATTGATGAGAGCACTAACAGGGTTATCAATGGCATTGTCTTCTCTGAGCGTAACCATTGCTTCTACTAAATTAGAAATTCGTATACCTTTCGTCATTGTTGCAAAATTGATGCTCTGATACCACTTGTTATGGGCTTGGATATTCGGTGGTTCGATTGATAGTAAAATGACAATAAAAGTAACAATTTGGCACTTCAAGGGGCCAAGTCCTCCTCTAGCACACGACTATAACAGATGATTCAAATACAAATGATTTAAATACTCTGGATACCCATTCTATTGATGATGCTGAATTTAAATACAAATGATTCAAATGACTACTCACAAGAATGCTGGGAATAACTACCAACTACCCACAACATAGGATAACTTCTACGGTTGAGACTTGCCAACACTTAACTTCCCCTAAGACAACTGCCCACCAACAATAATTGCCCATAAACAATTAACCCCAATTACATAACTTACAACTACTAAACATATTAATTCTACAACTACTAATTAAATATATTAACCATGATTTGGCCCATAATAGACCACCGGCCAGACTAGGGTGGAAGCACCACCAACCACGCGAAAGCCTAGTCCACTCTGGGTTGCACATCATCTCTCACTCTCTCAGCCTTGTATCTCACGTTGGGTAACTCTCGATCTGTTCTCTCTCTCCTTTGTGCCTCGATCTCTCTACGTCTCTACATCTTGGTCCCTCTCTTAGTCTCTGTGTCGTCTCTCTCTCAATTTGTTGTGGTGTGTGAGACGAGATGAGAAGATGACAGGGGGAGGGGGCTGTATGCATGACAGAAGAAAGGGAGGCAAATGAGGGTGTGGGAGACAAAAGGGGAGAAGAAAAGAAAAGAAAAGAAAAGGGGAAAGAAACTAGGGGGGGGGGGGGGGGGGGGGGGCGTGAGAGAAGAGGAGGTGTTAATCGAATCGGCTTTGCCATTTTTTTTTTTTTTTGTAAGGCTAAGGGACAAGATATCCCCCCTAAGCCAACCATAGTCAGACATGTGGCAGTGGATAAGATTCTCCTTTTATTTTAAAGCCCTATATTTTATAAATTACTGCATTACCCCCACCTCATTTTAATTATATCTTTTGTTAATTAATATCTGCTTAAATAATCAAACTATAGTTTACCCCTTTTAACTAATTATTTAACACACTAGCGAAAATTATCAGTATTTAATCTCGTAATTGCATCACATTAACTTAAACCCATTTTTATTCCAATTATATAAATATAATCATTTAAAATATAATATTAGTTTCATCTTATTTAAATAATGTAGTCTATTAATACTAAACTCTTATTTATTTTCTTGGGCATTACAAACTCGATAATATGACCATTCCATTCTTCTTCAAGAAATGGTGCAACCATTTTTGGTGAGACCCTACCTATATATATTTTATTATAAAGAAGAGATAGAGAAGATTGTTAAGGGGTTACTGGAATCTAGAGTGATCAGGCACAACCACAGTCCATTATCATCCCCGATGTTGTTGATTAGAAAAGCATATGGCACTTGGAGAATATGTATGGACTACAAATCACTGAATCAAGCAGGCGTGAAACTGCCCCTGGCCTTGGGGGGATAGCCTTCCCCCCCTCCCCACAATTTTTAAAAAGATCTAATTAAAAAAAAAAAAAAATTCCCCTAAATTTTATGTATTTTTATGAGTTCGACCCCCCCAAAATTAATTTTTTACCCTTAAAAAATTTCATTTTTTATTTTTGTACACCCTCATATCAAATCTTGGTTCCGCCCTTGGAATCACATAACTATAAAGGATAAATTTCCTATACCAGTTGTAAATGAGCTGGGGGGGGGGGGGGTAATTTTTTTTTTTTTTTAATTTTTCCATATTGGACTTACGATCTGGATACCATCAGATAAGGGTAGTGGGGGAGGATATTCCTAAAACTGTCTTTTGTACTCCTGAATGCCACTATGAGTTTCTCGTGTGCCCTTCGGGGTCACTAATACACATTTCACTTTTTAAAGCCCTATGATTCATATTTTTAATCCCTAAGGAAGTTCATACTAGTGTTTTTTTGATGATATACTAATATTTAGCAAGGATTTAGACAACCACAAAGACCATTTGCATGTCACTTTAGACATTTTGAGACAAAACAAATTGTTTGCTAACATGTCCAAGTGTTGTTTTAGATGTAATAAAGTTGACTATTTGCGTGATATAGTTTCTGAGCAGGGAGTGCGAATTGACCAAGAAAAAATTAAGGCTATGTTAGATTGGCTCTTTCCAAAAAACTTAAAATCCTTAAAGGATGTTCTAGGCTTAACAGGATACTACCGCAAGTTCAATTCATTCGAGTAGAGATGGAGCTGGCGGGGGCCAGTATTGGCCAAAACCCCGCCCCAAATTCATGTGAATTTTTTTTTAAGAAGGTGTAATTTGATTCTCAGGCGATTTGGCCCTTCCCCATTCGAAAATTTGGCCCCACGGCCCCTACCCATCAAATATTTCATTGATTTATCACAAGGAAGAGGAAGAAGTGGAGCAATAGGCCAAGGTTCACAAGAATCACCACCATGGATTTCTTTTGGGGCAACAAATCTCTCTTTAACTTGAAGTGAAAGAAGTATGCCACTAGAGAAAAGCTCGTCCGCCGAACAAGATTCATGTTCAAAGCTGCTTCTACTGTAGTCTGTAGAACTCAAAATCAAAATTTGATCACCTTGTGTTCGATTGGTTCCTCTATTTGCTGGGTTTTGGTGAAAAGAAGAAAGGAAGATGAAGTTTTGCTGAAACGAGGCATGGCCGTAGCTTAAGCAGGTCTGGTGTGGTAGGAGAGTATATCGAGGCGTAGCTGGAATCGATTTCAAGTCATTTGTGTTTTATGTGTTTTAATTTAGTACAATGCGTTTTGATGGAAAAGGGCTAAAACGTTGCAGATGCATAGAGTTTGAAAAAAGAACAAATTCTATATTAAAAAATACATTGAATTCTAATAAATTCGAAGCTAGCTAATTCATCTTTTTGTTTGTTAGTAGGATTTAATGCTTATCTACCTAAAAAAAAAAAAAATCTGTTTCTACTAAAACGTTGCAGACCCCACCAAAAATTTTACTTAATGCTCATGCACCATCAAGAAGCAAGCTTCTGCATTAAATTCTAACAAGAAGCAACAATCATCCTTTGTATTCCAACAAAACAAAACAAAGTAAAAGAAAAGGCCTAAGAGTGAAGAAGCAACAAAGTAAAAGAAAAAGCCCAAGGGGCCAACCCTGGATCCATCTAGAGTTGGCTCGAAGGCCACCCCCAGACCCTGGGGGTGGCCGCGCGGTAGTCCCATGGACGCACCGGGGGTAGCCGCGCGGCCACACCTTAGTAGCTGGGGGTGGCCGGATCTAGGGTTGGCCCAATTAGGCCACCCCCAGACCCCGGGGGTGGCCGCACGACTACCCCCTGGACAGGGGGTAGCCTCGCGGCAACACCCTAGTGGCCGCGCGGCCACCCCCAATGTGCGAGACCTGCTGGATGTGGGCAGAGGTGTTTCGGTGCAAGGACTCTTAACGGGTCTGAGAGGTTTTCACGAGTAATGGGTGGGGCATTTGCTATGATCCGGTGTTTTAGCGATAGTTAAATTTTTTGAGTTTTTTTGTTCTTAGATAACGTGTCTATTTTTTATTGGTGGGCAGAAAAACCTTGTTTTATGCCCTGACCTGACTGAAGTTATACTCTATTTGCAAATGGGCAGCTGATTTAGTCTTTTGATTTCTGCTCTGCTACCTTCTTTTAATTTGTTCCATTATTATGCTTAAGAAAACATAAATTAATGCCAAAACTAGTCTGAGACTTGCATTAATTACTCTTGTTTATTGTGCTAATGTTAAGGCAATTTGGACAAGGAAAGAGCCATAAATATACTGGTGAGGCAGTGCTTGCGGTACTGCTACTGTCTCATGTAGGAAATAGAAGAAAACTTCCATAGATTAAGGACAATTTCTCCTATATGTGGGTCTAAAATTCAAACAATAAATCTCTAAGGGTAGTGCTACACGTATATCATAAAATACAACGGCTACAATATAACCCCAGTATAAGTTACTCCTAAACTAGTTTTGATGTACATCCAACAATTTTCTTAAATACTCAAGGAATTTTTTGTCTTCACAATTTTTGAGCAAGCAACAAATTCAGTAGTAGAACAAAAAGAACTGAAAATCAACATTCTTGTAGTAAAAAGAACAATACCAGAAAATAAACCCAATCAGATTGAACTTAACCCAAAACCAATCTCAACAATCATCAATTTTCGTGAATAGCAAGGGGGTTTTGGGTTTTCATCTAAATTTTCTCATTAATCTATATCATCCAATGGGCATTTCGAATTAGAGACTTAATATTCTAACTATATATTCACCATTTGGAGTAAGATTTAGAGAAGATGTAAGAATTGAGAGAGAGAGACAGAGAGAGAGAGAGAGAGAGGACTAGAGGAAGAAATTACCTTAATTTCTTCTTTAGTAAGGTTATCATTTTTTCTTAATTGATACTTGTTAGAGTCCAGGTTGTCAAGTCAAATTCTTTTTAATATTTTGATTGGTGCACTTCATTTTATCTTATGTGATTCATTGCAATGAATCTAACTAGCTATTAATATTTGGCTGAATTATGAACTTAATAAATTGTTGAAAAAATTAGTAATTTCATTTTTTACATTCCTAGTATGCTTTTACGGATTTCGATATTTTTGGTGTAATTATCTACAAACCAAATTGATACAACACATCTATTGATAATTGTTTGTTTGTTTTCATCTTTCCCGACATAACCATGCAACTCACAGAAGACATAATCATGCACTCATATTACCCATTCGCAACATATATAGAAGCAATGCAAAACTTCTCATTGCAAGTCATACTTTTTCTAAGCTCAATTCTTAATCTAAGCAGTCTTGTAATTTAGAGATTATAGTTATTGAATATTGATAATGTGTTCAGTTTGTGCTATTTTTTTATTTAAAAATTGATTTTAAAAATTATTTTCGTTATTTTCTTTATATACAGAGGGCCGGCCGGTAGGGGCCATGCCCCCGCCTCCCCCCCCCCCCCCTCAATTTAATTCTTGGAGAAAAAAAAAAATTTAAGGTTGAAAAACAATTTTTTTTAAAAAAAAGTATAGTAAGCTACATGAACAAAGTACATATCCTCCCCATAATCTTTAACTATAAACCATACTTTGCAGTACTTCTAAAGAACAGGAAGGAAACAAAGGGGTAAAAAACAAAACAAATTAAAGAAGAAGCCTTTGTAAATTGTTGAAATTGTGACATTTCGAATATCTGAGGAGGCAACAAGAGGAGGGTTATTCAGCTTGCATGAAGGTTTGTAGAGATGGATTTTTGTTCTGAAGCTTTGGTTTTGAGGAAGATGCGGAGTTGAAGGCAGCTAAAGTGGTATTTGAGGAGGCAAAGGAAGCAGGGCTAGGAATAGTATCTCTGGTACTTGTTCTGGTTGCTGAACCCATACTAATTTGAGTACTGTAATAGCTGATGCTAAACGGAGAATGAGGGACACCCGAAGAGTCTGGAAAAATCATTGGGTTTTGGAGGGAACTTGTGCTTACCGTTAGTTGTCAAGGATAGTGTGTAACCATCTAATCAGTTTACTGGTTTTTGACGTGGCTTTGTCCAATTGGGCATCCATGTGTGATGTGGTTGGTTATCACTATGCAATGAATAGGATCATGATCCCTACAATTTCTTTGAAATTTTAAATTCTTAAATTATTTGAATTTATGTCGTTTCATGTATTGAACAACATGAAAAATTTTACATATTAAAAATATGAAGGAAAATCATTTTGAACTGATTTTTTTTTTTTTTTTGCCTTAATAACATGTCCTCAAGGAGAAATTTAAGCGCGGGGGGCCTCCCTCAATTTCAATAAAGAAAAAAAGAATATTTGTTTTAAAAAAAAAAAATTATAAGATAAGATAAAATAATAATAATAATAATAAAATTAGCCTACTATATATTCCTACCAACAAATTTTTTTTACTCTTGACCCTTGCCTATTAGAGTTTTTGGCTCCGTCTTGTTTATATATATATAAATTTGTAAGAGCATTCTTAGTAACCTCACCAAATTTTACTTACCAAAATAACTAAAAATCACTTTTTTTCTATTCTGGTGAGCCACTTTATTAAAATTTCTCCAGCAGCTTCACCATTTTAACTAGTCAATATTCACTATTCCATTTAAATAATAATTTTTTCATATTTATTTATTTTTTCTCAATATAATCTTTTTACAAAAAATCATTTATATCCATGAAATAATAACATTATCGTGTGAGAGATGGGAGATGGGAGAAGAAAATGAGAGAAAAAAGGAAAAAAGTGTGCTAATCATGTGAGAGAGAAAAGTGAAACAAAATTTGGTGAGTGGATTGTTTAGTGAAAATGCGCGCCTCATCTAATTTGGTTAGTAATTTCAGTCATCAAAATTTTTTGGTTAAAATGGTGAGGTTTCTGGGAGTGATTTTTCAGAATTTTCATCAAATTAGCTCATCAAAATAGCTAAAAAACTATTTTGGTGAGGCTACTAGGAATGTTCTGTACGTCCATGTATGAAGTAAGCAAAGCACAAATTCGTCAAACTGCATCAATTATGTATATATTCGTACAAATCTGCTCCATCTCTCTCTTGATCTCTCAGTTCTTACCATATCTTTATAGACGTTGCATTCTTTTTATAGGTCTGCAAATACCATGTGAAAAAGTTGAAAACTGAAGGTGTACGTGGAGGTGAAGTGGACGTAAAACTGATTCCAGTTCCAGCCAGACAAGTTGTTCTTCACATTAATTTGTTTTTTCTCGAATTTTCTGAGAAAAAAAAAATCATTTTAATTATAAATGCCAAGTATAGTGTCCGAATTAATTAGCTTGGAGTTCTCCTTAGAAGTTATTTGAGGTACAGCGGCAATGGAAAACTCTAGCTAGCTCTAGCCTGCCAGACAGTAGTTCACATAGGGTTGTTAACTGTGCATGACATCAACCTTCTTTTAATTTGGAAGACATGCACTAGCTACTGATCGAGGGAATAATGCTTCCATGCAATTGCAAATATATATATATATCCAAATTCATTTACAATCAATTAATGTGTAGGACCATGATTAATATTTTGGCTAATTACAAGGGCTCTCAATGATCATCACTAAACTACTACTATATATTATCTCACACGTATTTGGTCAATATTGCATGGCACTTGATCAGATCGTGTGGTCCAGATTTATTAATTTTCTTCCACGCAGACACTCCTTGAACACAGTAAGACAAACATATATAACAGACATTATTGGGGTCATGGGGGCAGATAATCCTGTAATATTATGGAAAACTATGGGCTATTTAGGAAGGAATTAAGAAGATCTGTATTGTAGGCTTGATCAGCTTTAAGGTACACACTTCATGCCAACTTCAAATCAAACAAGCTAGGGAAGAAAGAAAAGGTTCTAACTCTTACTATTTCGTGGATTTCTTTCTCTCTCTCTCTCTCTCTCTCACAAACATGCTAATATATGTCTACGTTGTTTGATGACGGTTCTTTGATTCTACTAGTCCTTTACTGATTTTCATCGGGGGAAAAAAGAGAAAAAAGTAATGCAGTTTATAGTATATTTTGTTCAACAATTTTTACCTGGAACAGTAGCCTATATATATATGTTTGCTCCCTGTCGTCCGTGGTGTTTAGAACTAATTAATTACTGGTTTCTTATCTTTCTGTAAAGTAGGAATTTTCAGCTAACAAGACGAGAGAGCTAAAATAATTAAGAATACTCTTGGAAAATGGGGCGGAGAAAGGTGCCACTCTCAAGAATAGAAAACCTAAGCACAAGGCAAGTAACCTTTGCGAAACGCCGGAAAGGGCTGTTTAAGAAGACCCATGAACTTTCTGTTCTGTGTGATGCCCAGATTGGCCTCATCATCTTCTCAAGCACTGGAAAGCTGTTCCAGTACTGCACTGAGCCATCCAGGTAAAGTTTTTTAGATCTTGTCCTTTGTGTTATAAGAGGGGTCTTTTCCATTTGTGATCTGAAAAAAATAAAAAAATCAAATAAAAAATGCTTCCAAACACGAGATTGAAAGGGGCTCATCGAAGCACACACAATAAGATCTTGTCTTTTTGTAGTGTGCGTTTTGTTTTTCTTGCTTCAATACTTGTTTTGAATGAGTAGGGTTTATTTATTTATTATTTTTTTAAAAATAAATAAATAATTGTGCTTTGAAGATTCTATCTATTATCATTTTCTACGATATTTGAAACCGTTTCAACTTTCATGGGTTTTGGTTCATGATCAAGAAAAGATTTGGTTTTTGTCTCTTCAATAGTATGTTTTAACTAGTTGATCATGTTATGGCGAGGGTTTTTCCGATTGGATGCCATAAACTGGTCTGGTTTTCTCTCTCTCTCTCTCTCTCTCTCTCTCTCTTCATTTTGTCAGTTCTAATTTGACCGACGTCTGATCAAAGTCTTGACCTGCTGCTCCATACTTCTGTACAACTATCATTTTATTTTGCTAGCTGTTCAATTTTGCAGTTTCATGACGATCGACTATTATTACAGTATCAGTTTCAGATTTTTCTGAATTCTGTATCTTTTTGACTTCTAATGTTTTCCTTTTGTGACATGATCAGATTTCTTTCTTCCATTGAATCTTAAATAAATACGGTAAACTTTATCTGTTGATTTTACATTAATTCCATGATGCAGTACAAATGGATCAATCTGCACCATGTTTGTTGGAAAAAAAAATCCCTATATTTATACTTATTAAGTATTAGAATTATAACTTACAAAAAAAAAAATTATTAGAATTATATATAATTAATTGAGTGATCAATCGTGTTAGGATAAGAATTTCAGTCAATTTCTGCAGAGTTTTAGAGAGATTTGTTTGTAATTAATTGTTGCAGGCCTTTATAAATGCTTGCATCATAATTTGGGTATCTATAAATTGTATTTCGAAATTGATTTGTACGGCAGCCATAAATAAATGTATTTTATTTTTTACTCTATTGTTTTGAAAAATATTTTTGTACACTTAATATTTTGTTGGAGATAGAGAACAGCTTTTGCATAGTTATATGATTCCAACAATACAACTTTGTAAGGTTATTACATGTACAGGACCTCTGCTCTTTAATTTGCTTCAACTATATATATATTTCTCACACCCCTAATAACGTAAGATATTCAAAATGAAATAATATACATGTACATCTTAACATATTCATAATGAAATTTTATGAGAATAATTAATTATTAATCTCTTTTATATTGCTACAGCATGGAGCATATCATAAGAATGTATCAGAATGCATCAGGGACTCAAAATCCAGCAAACAATGACCAGCTGGTACAGCCCACCTCATTTAGTATTTTATAGATTTTCCTAACACAAACTGTCTTATATATTAATGTTATTATAATTAAAAAAAACATGTAATTCTCATATGTCAATGGACACGTATCACTTCACTGTATTGGTTTGTATGTAACTAATTTCTGTCCGATTTTTAAAACATGGCTAAAGTACTAAGTTAATTTGTAGCTAAGATTGTCTTGATCACTATTTGTAGGAAGCCATTCATGGGGAATTGAGAATGATGCAAAAAGAAACCCTGAATCTTCAGTCGAGTTTGCAACGCTTCACTGGTGAGGACTTGAGTTCCATTAAATTTGAGGATTTAGATGAACTTGAGAAGCAGCTCGAATGCTCACTCAATAAGGTTCGAGCAAGGAAGGTATAGTACTAAGTAGCTTTTTAACTAATACTTATTCTTTCTTTCTGTCTCTAATTTATGTTTTACACTTTTTAATTGCTAGCCCCCCGATCCTTTCTAGCTATTTGTTCATATGATTTAATTATAAGCTTAAGTAGAAAACATTAATTAGATTATAGATAAAATGGAAACTTCAATTACACCATTAATGTTTTGGCACTTTTACAATCATACATACCCTTAAAGTTTAAGAAGTTGTAATTTTGGGTTCCAATGTTTCAAAAGTTTGCAATAATGTCACTACTACCGTTAAGTTTTGGTTTAAATCAGATGGTAAACAAGTGAAATGTGAGACTATACATTGTAAAACTAATAAAAATACAGAACTACCATTCAAAAAAAGTACACCAAAACATGTAAAAATAAATAAATAAATAAATTTGAAACAGCTCTTCGGCCATGGATCTCCTGACCCACGATTAACCTACTTGGTCATGGGTCAGGTCAATTAGTCATGTAAATGTTTTTTATTTTTCTTTTCTTCTCTTTTAAATAGGGTTTTTTGGGAAATTTGGCATCCTCCATTAAGAATATTTAACATAAAATCTTAACAGAGGTGTAACATTGCCAAGTTTTAAAACATGGTGACTCGATATTATAACTTTTCTAAACTTTAAGGGTATTTTTGCAAAAGTGCCTAAACATAGGGAGGTTAAGTGAGTTCCCTAGATAAAATTCATCATGAATCTCATCTTGTTATTGCTTAAAATTCATTATACGAGTTCTTAAGTTCTATTTGTATTATACTGCTTGCATTTGTATCTTTGAGTTTGAGAAAGGTGGCTTATATATATATATATGAGTGTTTGTCTTTCACAACCTTTAATTTGTTTGTGATCGGGCATATACAGTTTGAGCTCTTACAACAGCAGATGGATGATCTTCAAATGAAGGTAAATTGTGAAATCTGTTAAACATCTCTGTCTCTCTCTCTATTGGTTATTATATTAAATCATCGATAATCCTGCTTATTGTCCACATTTAGAAGAAAATGCTGCAGGACGAAAATGATCAAATATACCTTCTGGTGAGTACAATGCTTTTAAATGAGCTTAGTAATTCCTCATTTTGTCCTCTGAAAATTGAAAAACATTATTAAAATCATTCAGCATTGACGAAAAAACTAATTAAGATTTTTTTACTTATTGCACAAGTAGATCAAGGAGAATGAGGCAGCATGGGATCAGCATCAGCAAGTGGCTATAGTTCCAAACACTGAGGAGCATAGAGGTGTACTTGAACAATTCCCATTCTCTGGGGAAGAGCAACCCAGTAGTGTCCTTCAGCTGGCGACCATGCCTTCAGTTTTTAACCCATACCATCTCCTGCCTGCTCAACCCAACCTTCAAGATCTCAGTCTCCAGCAACCCCAACTATGGTAGTTTAAAACACCATAATTAATCGTCTCTTAAAATATAGGTATATATGAAAGTTGAAAAATTAGTTTTCATTCACACCTATATATATGTTGGGATTTTTCTGAAAATTCTAGCCATTTACTTTCTTTATTTTTCTGGAAAGAAAAAAACAGTTTATATATATATATACACACACAAAGAGACAATTGGCATTGGTGGTGGAATTGTAGGGTAGAAACTATAAGTTTAAAGTTGCAGATACAAAATTTGGAGCATTTGTTTTTAGATCTAGAGGTATTAGGGACAACATGAAAATAATCTTATAAGGTTAAGAAATATCAAGTTTCAAGGAAGGATATTATATATAGCCCGCTTTATTTTAAGTTTTTAGAATAAATTGTGATTTAACATGGTATTAAAATCAAAGATTCTGATAGAGTTTAAATATTATCTCCATCAATTCATCTCACTTCAATTAAATATGTCACGTGGTAGGCCGGTCTTAATTATTAAAAGGAAGTTTGAGTTCACTGTACACGTGAAGAGAAGTATTGAAATAGTAATTAAATTATTAAATTTAATTACTATTTATTATCAACTTATTTAAATTTTAAAAATAAATGGTTATTTAACTTGATCGAGTGTAACATACTCAACCATCATAGAGTCATAAATTCACAGTTAAAGCTAGCCCATATATATATTATCCATTCCATGCAGTAGTACTGTTTGTTTCTGATCGAGTTTGCAATATGTTCATGCATTCATTATTATGGATATAATAAGCAACAATTAATTTTCAATGATGCCTTTTTCAGTTTGACAATGACTCTTCAAAAGGGCTTCTGGTTTCAAGAAGAACGCGGTGACTGACTTAATTGTGTCATTTAATTTGGATGTATGATTTCTTTTTAACGGATCGGACTTAATTATATCTACCAAGGATAATTTTTTTTTTCTTAATTTGTGTGCTTGATACGGGTTATCTTTCTATGTCTTTAATTAATTTACTGGTTTTATTAAAAGAGATCATACGGGTGTTGTTTCTCATTAATTAGTGAGTTAATTAGAATGATTTAAATTTCCAATGTAATAAGGAATAAGTTTGTGAGGAATAGGTATTCTTCGATTTAAAGAATAAGTTTTTCCTTATGGGTCACGAGAATGGCTATTCTAAGGCTATTTCATTACATTTTTTTTTTTAATAAAAAATAGGGTTAAATTCTTTTTTGCCAATATAGTTTAACGATTTTATTTTTTGCCCCCTATGGCTCATTTTGTATCGTAAATAATACCTTAATTATGGCTGGCTAAAGATGGAGATGGTACCTTCGTCCAACTTCCATTCAAAAATTGACGAAAGTCCACGTTACATGCCTTAAAAAAATGACACGTGTCCATATGCATAATTAAAAATATATATAAAAAAAACACTAAAAATAAGAAAAACTGTACAAATTTTTTTAAAAAAAATGGGTGGTGTAGACACCCTCATGATCGGTCTGGGGGTGGCTGAACCACCCCATGGCCTTTGGTAGTAGTTTGGCCACTCCCAAAGAGTATAACGAGGGTGGCCGAAACCACTCTCAAGAACCTTGAATTGGCCTGGGGATAGTTCGGCCACCGCAGACCAGCTGGTCTGGGGCCCTAAGGGATGGTTTAGCCACCCCCACAACCTCAAAAAAATAAAATAAAATAAAATAAAATAAAAATAAAAAACTCTAGTTAGGGTTAGCCCTTGGGGGTGGCTTAAACCCACCCCCAGGCCAATCCCAAAGCTCTTGATTTTGCTCTTTGGGGGTGGCCGAAGCACTCCTAAAGGCCATGGGGATGGTTCGGTCACCCCCAGATCGACCATGAAGCAACCCCTCTTTATTTATTTATATTTTTCAATTTATTTTATTTTTTTGTATTTTTTTAAAGTTTTTTTATTTTATTTTTTAAGTTTTTATTATTTTTAGTTTTTTAATTTTTAATTATACATAAGGACACATGTCGCTTTTTTAAGATACGTGACGTGGAATTCCGTCAATTTTTTTACGGAAGGTAGACGGAGGTACTATCTTCGTCTTTAGCCATAATCAAGATACAATCTACGATACGAAATGAATTACAAGGGGTAAAAAATAAATGTGTTAAATGATAAGTGTTGAATGTTGCACATTCAAGCCCCTTAATTTACATATATTAAGCTCTTAGTTTTGTTATAGTTTGATGTTTTGTGTTATTTTTGTGTTTTCTTGTATTTTATAGGTTTTGGAAGAAAATTCATCAAATTCCAAGATTATAACGAAGTTAGCAAACTCACTTTTGGATAAATTCAACTCCAAATCAATTTTGAATTTAAGGAAAGAGCAGTCGGCAAAAATTCGTTATTTTTGGAAAGAATCCAGAATGAGCATGTCTCAGTAATTTAATCATAACTTTCGATTCAAGTATCTTCTTACAACAAAATTAATATCGTTGGAAATCTAAGACAAAATTCAAGAAATATGTCAGAAATAGGTTTTTTCTAATTCGAACGTTTACCATGTCAAAATCACCCCGTAATTAAAGACCGCAAATCTGTACGGATTTTGGAATCATTTTCCTACTTCGATGGAAATTTCAGAAAAGAAAAAGACTTGTAATTATTCTATTTGGACTAGAAGTCTTATTTATAATTGTTCTAGGATTTTTATAACTTCTAGAGCTTCTATAATCCCTGTAAATAGGCCTCTAACCTTTGAAAAAAAAGGACACACAAGCTTTGAGGAAGAATCAAAGGCTACATCAATAAAGAGGTTCTTTTTAGTTTTTATTTTATTTCTTCCTTTATTTATTTTCTGTATGTATATAATTTTAGTTTATATTAGTTGTAACTAATACTTTAGTTAGGGCTCGATTCAATTGGCGTCTTTGCTACAATTCATATATTGATGCTTAACTTGATTATTTCCTATTTTCTTGAATTCCTCTCATATTTATGTTTGATCATCATATGCATGTGGTATGGATTTGTTATTTATGTCAATTTGGATGACCGAGTCCTGGGCATAATAAAGTAACAAAAGAACCCCATCACAGGTCCTTGGATTAATCAACATAAAGACAACTGGAATAGATACCATGTTCCAATCTGAGTGTGTTTGCCGATTTTCATAGATTTATGCTTTCTTGAATAACAACTTAGTAGATACCATGCTAAATCATTCAATAAAGAAAAGAGTTAGAGTAGATACCATGCATAACTCATTGCTCAGGGAAATCAATAGCTTTAGGAGAAGATATCATTCCCTTGTGGCTGGTAAGCATTAAGTATCAAGTTATGATGGTAGCATTAGCATTGTGAATCTTATTTGAGTATGATTAACGGTGGATATTGAAGCCCTACCTTACTTTTATTATATTTTCGCAATATTTTTGTCTCTTTTCTTTTTTTAGATCTTATTAATATTTTTATTTCTTTTCACTTATCTTAATTATTTATGAAATCTTTTAAGCATAATTTACCAATCCTCGTGGGAATGATCTCGTATTTGCCTACTATACTATCGTTTTGATCTTGTGCACTTGCGAGTAAAATGTTCAAATATTTATCTATTTATTTAGGTAGATATTTGCGCAACATTAAACCACATAAGGGTCAGACGTATTTAACCCTAAAAATATTTATTTTCTTAATGGAATAGTCATTCCGCATACCAAACACAACCTAAGTAATCATAGGCAAGCAAGTCGCCAAATTCCTAATTAATAGTATGGCTATATTTCCATGTAAATTCAACAAATTGATATCAATACTATATATATTTCCTAATATTAACTTGTATTTTTACTTATGAATAGAAATTTCCTACAAATCGGTTTGTAGGAAATTTTCTACAACCCACATATAAGATTGACATGTATCCCTTGACATGTGAGAAGCGTACATGTTATTTAAATAGCATGTGCTTCTTACATGCTTTTTTAATAGCATTAATAAAAACATATGTGCTTCTCACATGTTTAAATGACACGTGTCCTTTTTATATATGGGTTGTAAGAAATTTTCTATGAACCGGTTTGTAGGAAATTCCTGTTTTTTACTTATATGTTCTTCTCTGTGTAAATTTCTTTAACAACAGGGACCAATAAATAACCATCCATTTCTATTATTTCATTTCCACTAAAAGTAAATTGAGTCTATATTATGTGGATATGTAGACTCAGCATATTTTACAAGCGAAAATAGCTAAAAATCATTTTTTACTATTTTAACTATCCATTTTTTTAAAGCACCACAGCAGCCTCACTATTTTAGCTATCCACTTTTAATATTCCATTTAAATATTATTTTTTCAAAGATCTCTTAATCTTTCTCTAACATTTATATTTGTAAATATTTATCTTTTCCTAATGATCATATTTTTGAATATTTATATTATCCTAACAGTCATATTTTTTAAATATTTTTCTTATCATAATGGTCATAATTTTGAAAAATTTGTCTTTTCCTAACGATTATATTTTTCCAAAAATGTCATATGCTTTCAATATAAATAAACATTAGGATAAGAAATAAAAAATAGAGAGAGAAATGTACTTTCTTTTTAGCGCAAAAAATAAATAAAAAATGGAGAGATAAATTTTATTCTTAACGTGAGTGAACAATACTCACCAAAGTTGGTGAGCATTGTTCACTCATCAAACAAAAATCACTATTTATAAAAGCGGAATAAAGAAGGGAGAAATTGAGACAAGACGTTTTACAAGTGGTTCATTATTGCCTATTGGACACATACGTTCACCACTAGGGAAGAGCCGAGTACATCTTACTCATATTTCTTGATGATAAATTAAATACAAATGGTCTCTATTTATAGGGAAACTATGGTAGGTGGAGATAATATCAAATCATATTTGAATACAATCAAATTTGATTACCTAAAATGTATGAGTTAATTACAATTTATATTAAAATCAATTACAATCAGATTTGAACACAATCAAATCTAATCATATATTCTAACATAAACTACACAAGAACAACATGACCCAAGACAACCAAACAACACCAACAAATGTCAAAAGATTGGGTCAACAAATGGCTAAAAGATGGGCAACACAGCCAAATATAGGCAACTTGGCCCTTTTTTTTTTTTCTCAACAGATTTTTTTCTCATTTTCTATATATATATATATATATATATTCTCACCAGTACGCCAACAAAGCAACAAAGTTACTAAAATTAAACCCAAAAAACAAAAATTCTCACCAGCACACCAACAAGCTAATCTGACTTTGCTGCTACACTTTAGTTAGATTTTCACTCCCGAGCAAAGTAATCCTCAAAAGCCATGGAGCTGTTCTCACGACCTCTTTAAAGGAACAATTCTTTGTATGTAACCAAAAAAGAGAGTTCACAAGAGAACCATATCACATTATCCTGTAGAAGCAACATTGTGCTCTGTTTGGATCTACTAGAGAGAGACACAAAGAGCTTCTGAGAAGCTTCAATGGGATTTAGATTTCAAGAGAGAGAAAAAGGGCAATGAACACCTCCAGATAAAATCCTAGTAGGAATATGAGTGAACTTTCAGGGATCGTTTTGTTCAAAAAAAAAAGAGAAGAAAAATAGAATCCATGGACCATTAGGAATCGAAAACTGGATGGTTCAAATAAGGTCTTTGCAGCCGAAACATGTGTGTGGTAGGAAATATAAAAATTCAATTGTAAACTCAACTTGGATAGCTGACAAGCTCATTGACAAGTTCAAAGTTCAACCCAACATGCCAATGGATGTGATACAAAATGAAGTGAAAAACTAGTGGAATGTAGATGTAACTCCAAATTATATGTATGGCTAGGAGAAAGGTTGGTAAGAAAATTCATGACAAATTGGAGGGTCAATATGAGAGGCTGTGGAATTATTGTGAAACAATGAGACGGGCCAATAAAGGAAGTTGTGTGTTGATGAAGGTAGAAAGACCAAACCTTGGTGTGTCACCAAAATTTCAAAGACTATACATTTCATTGGCAGCTATGAAGAAATGATTCCTAGATGGTTGTAGGCCAATGATAGAGGTGAATGGGTGCTTTCTAAAAGGGTCATTTAAGGGCCAACTCTTGGCTGCAGTTGGTAGGGGTGACAACAAGAATATGTATCAAATTACATTTGCGGTTGTTGAAATCGAGACCAAAGTCAGTTGGACTTAGTTCTTGGAAACCCTAGTGTCAAATCTTGGAGCACATGAGCGGCATACTAGGCCTACATTTATTTCAGATTTGTAGAAGGTGAGATTTATTAATTCAAATTTTTGCACACCATTAGGCTTTTTTTTATGGCTAACTTTACTCATATTTGATTTTATAGAGTCTTATATCTGCTTTTGAGGATATGATTCCAATTGCAGATCATCGGATTTGTGTTAGGCATTTATATCCCAGCTTTAGAGATGAAGGGCATCGAGGAGTGGCCCTAAATGATGAGTTATAGGTTGTAGCATCTGCCTATACTGAAGTGGAGTTCATTGCCCATATGGAGCAGTTGAAAAGAATGAACGGAGAAGCTTTTGAGTACTTGAACAAGATTGACCCAAGTAGGTGGTCCAGAGTATAGTTCAGCGACTACCCTAAGTGTGATCTTATTGTGAATAACATATGTGAGTGTTTCAATTCCTACATTCTGAAAGCTCGTGATATTCCTATTTTGACAATGTTGGAGATGATAAGGAAAAAACTTATGAGGATGTATTAGGTTAAAAGAGATGGCATTGAAAAATTGACTGGTAAGTTATGCCCTAAGGTGGCTGCGAAGTTGGATGCAATTGGACTAAAGGAAATGGAATGCATTGCCACTTATGCTAGTGACACATTGTTTGAAGTTACTTGTCCCAATTCCAAACAGTTTGTCGTGGACTTGGGTAAAAAGAGTTGTGGTTGCAAACAATGGGAATTGACTGGTATCCAATGTACCCATGCAGTTTCTTCTATATTATTTGATTTTGGGAACCCTAAGGATTATGTTAATGAATACTATAGTTTAAAGAGGTACAGAAAAGCATAAGCCCCAATTATATACCCCATGCCTAGTGCAGAACAATGGGTTCATATTGAAGGAAGTAGACCTAAGAAACTAAGAAAGAGGGGTCCTGATGAGAGTATAGACCCCAAAAATCCAAACAGAATGAGAAAATTTGGAGAAAGGTGATGAGTGCCAAATATTGCATATGTGGACCCCATAATTTTCATTTGTTAAACCTTTAATTATGTTATTTTCTATTATTATTATTTTTTGATAGTTTTGGTATTTTAATGTTTTACAGGTCATTGAGAGAAAATAGCAATATTTTTGTGGAATTGTAATAAAAAAAGAAAAGAGACACGAAATTTGTGGCTTGATATATATATATATATATATATATATATATATATATATATTGTTTCTCTTGTGAAACACCCAATTTGTGGAGGCATTATTTAGAGATGTTCGGGTGGAGACCTAGAGGAGACCTGGAGAACCAAAAGAAGACACATCTTGTCTTCACCTTGCATGAATGTAAACTGGCAATGTAATGACCCACCTTTTACAAAACGGCATGAGTGAAAATTTTTGATTTTTGTACATGCCGTTATGACATCATTAGAGTTATAAAATAACAGCGGAATGTATTTTTTACTTAAAGACTTTGGAATCATAACACATTGAGGTAACTGAAATACTTCTAGACATTTATTAAAATCATTTAACTAAACACATTTAAGTAAGTGTCATCAATGACACCAAAAACATACATGGGGAATTCTATTAAATACAAATAATCTTCTAAGCATATTACATATAAAATGACTTAAACACAAGTAATTACAACCAAATGCAATAAGCTATATTAACTTTATCTCTAGCTCTTTAACGCTAGTACAATCCAATCCTTGTCAATACAACCTGCACTAATAAGTATATGATTGTAGGAACTTCCACAATCTCATATTGTGATGTGTGAGTCAACTGATTTACATAATAAGATGTTTATAAATTTATTTAGAAAAGGAAAAGCACAATGAAATATAACTTCATGTTCATATGTGATGAGTGCCAAATATTGTGTATTTGGATCCCTTGATTTGCACTAGTTAGACCTTTAGCCTTGTTATTTTCTGATGTTTTGGTTAGTTTTTGTGTTTTTCTGTTTCTATAGGTCAATAAGAGAGGAATGGCAAATTTCATAAGAAAATGCCTGGAAATTCGGAGGTCCTGAAAAGTCGATCGATCGAACTTAAAAGTCGATCGATCGAAACTTTGCCAGAAGTCGATCGATCGAAATAAAAGTCGATCGATCAAAATTTCCCAGAACTTGCTTTTGCAGAGCGCGCCAGAACACCCAATCAGAAGCTCCTCCATGACAAAAAGCAGCTCTCCCTCTGATTTTCGCAGCAGAACACGCTGGTTTCGTGTTCTTGGTTGTCTCTAGCAAGAGAGGAACCCTAGAGGAGGGTAGATGAGTCATTTTACATGGTTTTCTAGCCCTAGTTTTCTTCTATAAAAGCCATAGCCATGCCTCCTTGTAGGAAGAGGAGAGAACAGTATATAGGTTTAATTTCGTGCATTTTGTAGTGTATTTCAGTAGCTTTTGTTCTCAGACACTTTCTCTTTGTGAAGCTTTTCTTTTATTTCCATGGTTGTTCTTCATTTTCTTGTGGTGTTCTTAGTCATGGAAGGCTAGTAACCTCAACTAAGGTTGAGGATGAAACCTTTCCACTGATGACACTCACACTCTTGCTGTATCACTTGCATATTTAATGATATATAATATTTGTTGTTCAAGTTCCATTCATTTAATGCTTTATCTTTTGCAATGAATATGGTTAGTGGTGGAAATAGGACATTTGATGTGTTTCAACCGATGGATACATTATTTTATCGGTTTGAATGATGATATCCATTGTGATTGAATAATACATTGGATGATTTGATTTCAAATTGGTACTCTTTGTGATTTGTCTTTGTGTTGGATTCATTTAATGGTTCTAGGGTTTATGGTTGAGAAACTTGAATGACACCTTAAGCTTAATGTTCTTTGGGTGTTCAAGTGGAAACCAAGAGTGTGAGTTGTTGGATTTGGTTGGGTGAATTCCTTAGCCTTAGTTCCTTTTAATTTGCATATTTCATTCCATCTCTTTTATTAAGTCTTTTGTTCTTGAATTAATCCTCAAACCTTTGGAACTAGGTTAAAATGAGGTTGATTAAACAAGACACCAATATTTGACCATTTTCCTGTGGATTCGACCTCGCACTTGCACACACTGTATTGCAAACGATTCGTGCGCTTGCGAGTATTCTTTAAAAAAACACATCAATATGTATATGCAATTTATGGCCTATGGTTGCAAGTCATAGTCATAGATTGTTTATGCATATATCTATAAAGCAATGTATAATGATAGTTTTAAATGCAATATCTTAATTACTCTCTTTTACACTCCTCTTGTAATAAATCCAACGGTCCGAATTAACGTGTTATCCCTGGAGCCAAAGGTCCCCTCACATCAAGCTTATTGGTTTGTTATTGGAACCAAAGGTCCCAGCATCAGTTATTTATTAAGTTAACATGGAATCCAAAGGTCTCACTGGCCTATGCCCCCTCTGCCTACCAGCTTTGTTATTAAATAGTTTAATTAAAAATAACAAATATGTAAATTCACATGCACAAACAATAAACAAACCCATAACCATAGTATTATGAAAAACTGGTATCACACTCAACAAGTATTTTAGAAATACTTACAACCCTTTGGTATTGCTTAAACTCATCATCTGCAATAAATGCATTTATATACATAAGGTGTTAACATCTTTGCTCATAAATGTTAATATCATCACTCATGAATCATAATCATATAGACACAGACACAATCATTGATTTACCTTGGAAAATCCTTTACAAATACTTAGCCTATCTCATATATTAATTTCTAATAACAACCACTTATTTATTTTTCAAAAATCATCATTTCACATTTTATTTTAAATACCCAGAATTCTTTTAAACAATAAAATCATAATAATCCTAAATCAGTCCACACCTTTTCAACCAAATCCCAACAACACAATCCATTTGGAATAGAACTCCCTATCAAAACATATTTTGGTTTCCAAACCAACCTACTGGCCTAATCCACAAAACCAACAATATATATATATATATATATCCAATTCCAATTCCAATTTCAGCAACAACAAACCAAAACTCCAAGAAAACTACAAAGTAAACTCCTATCACTAATACACACGAATCCTTACCCAGCCGAACTCCACACACTGCCGATAATACCACACAACCAATCCATAACCCAAATCTAGTCGATCACCAAAACAGGGAGTAAGGAACACGGGTTCAACCCCCAAATCACACATACATATATACTTACAACCAACAATACACAATTTTCACCAATGGCGAGCAAACCACTCACGGTCGAACAAGAACACAGCCAACACCATCGAAACAGAGAAATACTCTCACTATCCAAAACCGAACTCACCAAAACGCACACACACACACTCAATCGGTTTCTTCAATTGAAACAATACAAGACAGCATAAACAACCCATCCAGGAAATTCAATATCAAACCCACAATATACCCATAATCTTCGAGAATCACAAACTTAGAAAAATCATCAATAACAAGTCCATAAATTAAGCAAATTAACAATCAAATAGAATCAATATAACTACCTTAAGAATCACAGTTAAAGCTAGGATATTCACACAAAAAAACCCACTGAAACACACCGAAATCACCTCTGGTAGTAGTCAAAAATCGTGCCTCTATTCGCTGGAATCACCTATCGAAAAGCCCAGCCTTGACTCGCAGGAAAAACACCTCTATCTCTGCCAGAATATGCTACTGGAACCGCCGGAAATCGCGTCCTTTGGTGACCCATGGAGGATCGGCCTCCTCTGCTTCTCCAGCGTCGATCCACCGGAGGATTGGGTCTCTCTCTCCAGCTCTCAGCGTCTCTCTCTATCTCACTCCACCTATCTCTCCCTCCAAGTCTCTCCCTCTCTAATTTTACTCTCACTCTTTGTTTTAGTTGAGAGAAAGAAGAAGAACAAGAATGAAAAATAAGAGAGAAAAGAAGAATTGGGAAAGGGAGAAGAAGAAAATAAGAAGATGAGGAAGAGATGAAGGAGAAAAGTTTCTTAAATAAACTGGGAAGACGTGGGCAGCAAGTCGACCAGGTGTAGGGATGAGTCACCGGGTGATAATTACAGTGGTGAGTCATCAGGTTGAGTCATCAATTGAAATGATGACTTTACAAAATATCAATAGATATTTTAATTAACCTATGGTTAAGTTCTATTTTAGTTAATTTAACCTGAGTTAATTTGTAGATATTTTACAAAACTTACTAGTTACATTTTTACTGCAGATATTTATCACATCGGGTCTTTACCATTTTAATCTAACTCATTAAGATTATAATTTTAAGTCCATTTAAAGTCTAGTTCGTTTCATTGTAAATATTATTATCCCAATAATATTAAATTACTGACAATATTATTATACTAAATAATATTGTGTCAATAATAAATATTATATACCAATAATATTATTAATTAGTTCACTTAAATAATCAGTCTGTCTATTTAATAACTCAGTAATATTTTTTAGAGTCTAATAATCTTCTTAACTGCTGGGTGTGAGTCATTGCATGAGTCATAGCATGCAATGATTAATCACACAACCATTTAGGATAGGTGGCATGTGTTTATGTTCTCATCAGAGCAATGTTGATTGAGCGACAGAAAGTGACTCGTTCGACATGTCGATCGAGTGACATGTATTATCTGTTAAGCGATGGTCAAGCTATAAGTCGATCAATTGACAGAAGTGGTCGATTGAGTGATTGGTCGATCGATCGGCTAAAAGTGGTCGATCGAGTGACTAAAAGTGTGGATTGATTGCCACGAGTCTTAAATTCTATTTAAGACGTTATGTCTTAAAATTTGGGGCGTTATATTGCTTCGCCCTTAATGGAATTTCATCTCCGAAATTCGAAAACTATAAAGTTTTCCCTAATGGAGATTTAGATTTCTAAATCTAAAGTCAAACAACTCAGATTTTAAGATATAGCACTTAATTTATTTTAACTGGTAATGCTTATGTATACATACATAAGAATCTAATTTATTCCTATCATTCCCATTTCCATTTCTCTGCTTCAATGTAAAGGTCTGCTCTGATCATAGACCTCGTCTATTTTGTTCGTTCGTGTTAGCAGTACCTGATCAGATCATTATATTTGAAATACCTCAAGTAATATACTGAATTTCACCTTATCTTTTATTGTTAAAATTCCATCTTATGTTACTGAAATTCCACCTCCCAATTCTAGGGAAGAAACTTATTCAAGGTCTAACGTCTCGATAAAAAGACCGTCCTTAGTTAATCCTTTAGGGACCAGAGTTTCTTTCCATTAGAAAATCCTTAAACATTAATTCCAAATCTAACCGTTCCCATCATCAAGTAAGACACAGTCTTTAATTTCTCAGACCACAGAAACATAAATCATAACTTTCAAAGTAATTCATACTAAGCAAAGAATTCAAATCAAGATTTTGTTTACCTCAATCATCCTCAAAATGCAGCCTAGTGGGAAACTGAGATATTTCTCTCACTGTCCATCCTCAAGTCATATTTCAGTCTACGAAATTCTCCAATACGACAATATTCAAATAGTTAGTCGACTCATCCAATCAACTAGGTTGATCTCTTATAACTCAGAATTTGTTTTGATTGCAACTTATACTATATCATAAGCACAATCATTATTGCCCTTCAAAATCATGACATCATCAATTGAGTTGTAGGGCTTTAAATCAAATCTTAAAAGTAACTCTTACTGAATAGTTCTTGTTTCTCTTATCCTCAAAAATGGTGTAAGAAAATAATGTCTCTCAATCCTATCTTCAAATTATTCTATAGATCTCAATTTATAATTTAGACATTATACATACATTCCATTGAAGGTTCAACCTTAAAAATGGCCCAACTATTAATTAGATATACATATACTTAATACCCAATTCAATAAATCAATGATTCTAAAATCAACAAGGCATAAACATCAAATATCAAAATCTGCTACCTTGTTTCTGATACCTGATTTAGGAACAACTTTCTTTTATCTACCATGTAGCATTTCTCACTTTCCTAAAAATCAACTAGGCATCGATATGGGCAATGTATCTTGTTCTATTCTCCATAACAGTTCATTGTGTCTACAAGTGAACTTAACATAATAAATCCGTAAACTTGATTTTACTCCAAGTGTCCTTCAAGATGAATTTTAATTTCACACGTTGTTTTCTAACAATGAACATTCAAAAGATTATCAAAATTCTTAAATCATTTCTTCATAACCCAATAATAGATAGTCACTTTGAAGATATAAACCTATCATTAAAATTTCAATCTTTGGCTGGCATTATAAAATCAATATTTAATCATTTAAGAACTTCAAATTCAGCCAATACAAATCATTAACAAACTTCAATTAACACTTGCTAATTTATCATAACCAATCATCTAGAATGATATCATGGAATCCTTAATTCATTTGACTAAGATCTGAAATTACCATAATCATTCTAACTCAATAGCTTAAGCAATTTAGATTTATCACCAAGTCTAATTATCAATTCAATTTCCTAAACCCATTAGCCAAAATTCACTTTAGGATTTATTAAAGGAAAATAGATTATAGAAAGCTTAACTTTAACAATAGAGTACTAACTTATTCATTCTTAGTATCATAATTATGTCGTGAGCTTAACCAATAGAAGTTATACCTGGCCTTAACTCGGTCTTCCTTGGTGAGTGTATGGGTTCGTACTGAGGATGTGTGATCCTCATTCGTTTAGTCGCAACGGAAGATAATCAATCATTTAAATAAACATTAACGATAAAGATAATTATTCAACATATAAATCAATATATATAGAACTCATCTTGTTACTATCACTTTAAATCCAATCAATCTTAATCATTTCATGCCATAGATTCCAATCTAAATCTCAATATAAAATTCTCAAATTTTCATGTTACCTCACATAATCAATTATTGATTACTATTGAATTTCTATTTCAAAATTTAATCAGCAAATCCATTGCTTATAAAACCTCACATTCCATAACAAAGTATTCTCTTGAGCATCAAAAATCATTATCCTTAACAAATCTTAGAAATATAAATCCAAAACTCCTTAAATGATCATTAGTACCTACCTCAAAATATCATTGTCCTCTTTGCAAGTCTAATGTGTTCTTTCAATCACATGTAATTAATCTTGTTAAAGAGGTTGCAAGGAAATAACATTTCCCTATCTTTTAATACTCAAGATTTTCCGAGGCTGTCATAGCCCTTTGAATTTCTATTCCTTTAATTGTCATATTCCTATCTCTAAAATTTTTAATTGGCAATTTCTTTGCTTATATAATCTCAAAATCCACAGATTGAAATATTGCATATCATAATCATTATCAGACCCTTAGCAATGTAAATTCGAAAATACTTGAATGATCAATGATCTATAACTCAAAGCGTTGTAGTCCTCATTGTGAGCTCATTACATTTCCTCATTCGTATTTACTCAAGATTATCAAAGGGATGACAGGAAACAATAATTATATAAAACCATGATCTTTTCTTATCCTTGCATAATTACTATAATCCTCAAAAGTCATTTAGGTTCATACCTAATATCAGCCCAATTTTAATTATGCAGTTTAATCAATCCTCAGATCTGTACTTAAAACATCCAAATTTATTAATCTCAATAAAGGCATATATCCATTCAACTCTATACTAATCAGATGATAGTTCAATCATTTATCTAATAGCTTTAAAGTTAGGGCGACTAAACACTCAGTATTTACAAAGCTATAGATAACTCAGAGATCGTACAATAACTAAAGGCATACATTTAAAGGTATAATCGATAGTAATGTTGTGTACTATTTTTTCAAGTGTACATTAATACCATTATAAATATTTTAGCATACACATTATTAGTATGTGTTTCCAAAATCCTTTATTTTCTTTTGTAAAGAAATCTCATTGTTTTCCAAAATCTTTTGGCAACATTTTAATAATATATGAATATTAATTTCTTATTTTAAATAAGAGTTCAATTTCTCTTTATTCAGTGATCGTTTCTATTACTAACAGACAATAGAAAGATGAATATGCATACAATATATATATATATATATATATATATATATATATATATATATATATATATATATATCATTTTCACAAAATTTTAATCTCAAAATGTTTTTTTATCACATCTAAACATACTTTTCACATTTGTAAACATTAGGAGTTAGGACCATGTTTGAAAACTCATATTTAATCTTGTTTCAAAACCATTCTTTTAAATATAATCTTGGCTTAGCATGCAAATCAAATCAACATTTTCTCTAACATACAACAAAGCATTAAAATGCATACATTTAAATTTTGTTAAGGATTGAAAGTATATATAAGCATTCATCACCAAAAATATCAAAAGTGCACATATACATACGCTATCTAATATTCATAGAAGCATACATAGTCATACTTCAAAAATCCTAACTGTAGCTAATGAAGCATACATACATACTCATAAAGCATTTATAAAGATTTATACAAAACATTTTTCGGAGTTTATGTTTCCTATAACTCTTGTATTATTTCTGACTTCTAGGGTCAAGCCTAACAGTCCTCAGAGCAAACCGCACTGATACCAACTGTAACGACCCGCCTTTTACAAAAAGGTGTAAGTGACAAATTTCAATTTTGACACATGCCGTTATGACATCATCAGAGTTATAAAATAGCAGTGGAATATATTTTGTACATAAAGACTTCGGAATCATAACACATTGAGCTGACTGAAATACTTCAAGACATTTATTAAAATCATTTAACTAAACACATTTAAGTATCATTCATGACACCAAAAACATGCATGGAAAATTCTGTTAAATACAAATAATCTTCTAAGCATATTACATATAAAAAGACTTAAACACAAGTAATTACAACCAAATGCAATAAGCTACATTAACTTTATCTCTAGCTCTATAACGCTAGCACAATCCAATCCATGTCTTTAGAACCTGCATTAATAAGTATGTGATTGTGAGTACTTCCACAATCTTATACTGTGATGTGTGAGTCAACTGTTTTACCTAATAAAAAGCTTATAAATTTTTTTAGAAAAGGGAAAGTACAATGAAAGATAAATTCATGTCCATATGTATATGCAATTTATGGCCTATGGTTGCAAGTCATAGTCGTAGATTGTTTATGCATATATCTATAAAGCAATGTATAATGAAAGTTTGAAATGCACTATCTTAATTATTCTCTTTTGTACTCCTCTCATAATGAATCCAACAGTCCAGATTAACGTGTTATCTCGGGAGTCAAAGGTCCCATCACTTAGAGCTTATTGATTTGTTACTGGAAACCAAAGGTCCTAGCGTCAGTTTTTTTTAAGTTAACATGGAATCCAAAGGTCCCACTAGCCTATACCCTCTTAGCCTACCAGCTTTGTTATTAAACAGTTTAATTAACAATATAACATATGTAAATTTACATGCACAAACAATAAACAAACCCATAACCATAGTATCATGGAAGACTGGTATCACATTCAGCAAGTATTTTAGAAATACTAACAACCCATTGATACAACTTCAATTCATCATTTGCAATAAATGCATTTATATATATAATATCATCACTCATGAATCATAATCATACACACACAGATACAATCATTGATTTACCTTGGAAAATCCTTTATAAATACTTGCCTATCTCACATATTAATTTCTAATAACAACCATTTATTTATTTTCTAAAAATCATCATGTCACATTTTATTTTTAAATACCTATAATTCTTTTAAGGAATAATTACACTGTTGGTCCTTGTGGTATGCCATAATTATTTTTCACTCCTTATGGTTTAAAAAGTTCATGGGAGGTCCCTGTACTATGCAATAATTACATTTTACTCCCTGGGTCGATTTTTCGTCCACCATTTTAATGGAATCTGTTAGCTCTACACGTTAGCACCACGTGTCGCCAATAAGATGGCGACACGTGTCCATATTAATAAAAAAAATATAAATTTATTAAAAAATAAATAAAAATACTTATTTTTTTTTTAAAAAAAAAAAGAAGAAAAACGGGAAGCAAGGGGTGGCCCG